>NC_133800.1:32005654-32195654 GCF_043250625.1 Sebastes fasciatus
TTGGTTATTTATTGTAAAAAGTGACATTTTCATGGCTTTTATATTATAAAGCCGGTTTAAGTTCTATATAAATACTGTGAAAGTATTGAAACGGTTCATCCACAGAGAAATACACACAGTCCGTATTCAGAAACTGAGCTTTTGAAACAAGCCGTCAGGATTTCTGTCCATTTGTGATGTCACAAATATACAATATTTAGACCATTTCACAGTTTTAAACGTAAACATTCTAAATGGGTCCCAGTTTATTTCCTGTTGCAGTGTATGTAAATAACATGAGCTGACAGGAAGTAAAAATGGACCCAAGCTGTTGCCTAGCAATGCAATTCTGTTGTAATTCCATTGTAATGTACTAAAACGGAGCATTTCAGACAGAAGGTGAATACAGGTATATTCAAGCAGACAGTATGAGGAAAATAAAGTTTTTTTTAAACCTTAAAGTATGTAAACATGTTCTAGTAGAAACAGCAAATACAAGTATGAACCTGAAAATGAGCACGATATGGGACCTTTAACAGATAAGCTCACTGTAGTTGAACCCGTATCTCACAACAGCCACAAGATAATAGGATATAATATAGAGCAGTGGTTCCCAAAGTGGGGGTCCCAAACTAAATCTAAGGGGTCATAAGAAGATTAAAGGTATGAGAAAGAAAATATAGCCTGTATATTTCTGTTACAAAAAAGTATAAGAGGTAAAAACTCCAGCAACATGTGTACTAAGAATAACTTTAATGCGAAATCTTTATAGTCTACTACAGGTGTTGCTACAAGGAGAGCAAGAAACCTCTTTTTCTTAACATTTAAAGTGCTATACTGAATGTTTTAGCCCATTTACTGGTCTAGAAGTTATTTTTAATTTGACATTTCAGCCAAACATTTAACATAATGCAGTTGAAATTGTAGATTGATTAGAAAAGTCTGTCCCTTGTCTCAAGCAAGTTTCAAGACTCTACAAAGTCAAATCAAGATAATTTAATTGGATTTATATAGTCCAAAATCACATTGTGAGACCTTTAGCCTACTACAAGTGTTGCTACAAGGAGTTTTAATCTTCTTATGACCACTTTTTTTCCCTTTTCCATGCACCTTGGAAGTTGGTGAAGTTGTGCCAAACCCCCACTCTGCTGTTACAAATATATATATATACATTTATTTTACAACTTTTCTCCACTTTATTTGCTTTTTACTTGAGAAATAGGAACATTTTAACTTCCTCGGGGGTCTAAAAATTCTTCAAACGAGACTTCTTTTAACTCACGTCCTCATTAAGGCCGTAACCTGTGATGTGAGGTCACAAGGGGTCACGAGCCAAAACAATCAGCAACCACTGATACAGATTATAAGTGTTTCCATCTATAAAATGTAGTGGAGAACTATGTACTTCCTTAAATGTACTTTCCACCTCTGAGTATTTTGTAGTCTACATTTTCGGCTACTGTAAAGCCACTATACTCTCAGAAAACTTAACTTTTCATCTCGGGAGTTCAAAGATGATCTGAAGGCTGTGTGGCTAAACGTCTGCGAAGATGATGAGAGATTTTTAGGTAATCTTGGCCCAATCCTCTCTCCTCCAGCAGCACAGAGGAGGAGGAGGAGGACGAGGAGGACGAGAGGAGGAGGGAGTGATGATGTTAGGATGAAGGGAGGTTGGTAGATTCTTTGACCCCTTCTCATAAAGCCCTATTGTTCAGATATGAAGCCAGAGAAGGCCTCTCTCATCACTGATGTGTGAGTGTGCCAGAGCAGCAGGGAGGGAGAGACTCACAGATGTGTTTGAGGCTCTAACAACAGCTCCACCTGCTGGCTAACAGGAACATGCACTGTGGTTGTGCCTCAATGTTGTCATGGAGTTCATAGTTTATACTTCTACTTCTACTATCATATTTCACAGGGGCTTTATTCTATCATTACAATTTTTTATGACTTTGTCAATCAATTTGTTCCTTATGTCTTCATGTCATTGTTTTCTGTTTCTGTTTTAATTAGTGCTTTTTAAAAGATAAATGTATTGAATTCAAAAGCTCCCAATTGCAGCCTATATGCAGTTAAAATAGATAAAATAAAAATAGATTGATAACAGCCATGGGTCCTGATTTAAAGTATCACACACACACTTTAAACTATCACACACATTCTGCTAACCATAATGGACAACAGTTCACATCCAGAGTGCTTTTAGTGGGAGACTCCTTCAACTCTTTCAGCTGTAATAAGGACCGCTACAGGAAGTCATTCCTGCCCACAACCATTATCAACATACAATGACTCTCCTCTGTGCCGGGAGACTTGTGTTCTGAGTGGCAATGCACCAGGCACATTGTACTTCAATTTGCACAGCAGAGATATATCTTTAATTCTATTTCACTGTATTTTTTTATTTCTTTTATCTAGTTTAAAGCAGAGTTGTTCGTATGTATACAGAGATTTGTACTTCGTACTGAGATTTTTGTACTTACCTCGTGTTGTTTGTGTGAGTGATGCACGTTTTTGCAATGTATATAAATTGCTGCTGTGACACCTCAATTTCCCTTTGGGGATCAATAAAGTCCATCTATCTATCTATCTGTCTATCTGTCTGTCTATCTATCTATCTATCTTTCTATCTGTCTGTCTATCTGTCTATCTGTCTGTCTATCTATCTATCTATCTTTCTATCTTTCTATCTATCTATCTATTTATCAATCTATCTATCAATCTATCTATCTGTCTATCTATCTATCTTTCTTTCTATCTGTCTATCTATCTATCTATCAGGGAGGGAAGGGGCACTTTCATTTTACACAATATGCAAATAACCTGTAACTTTCCTAAAATAATAAAACATGTTTTTCTTCTTCAGATGACATTAAATACATAACTAATAATGTTTTGAGAAGTTAACATTTTCCTGTGATGGTTGTTACAGTAGTTTATTCTTGGGGACCCCAGTCGGTAGTCTTTGTATGTTAAATAGGTTGGTAGGATGAGGGTTAAAGCTTTCGTTACTTTGCAGATTCAGACTATTAATACAAAATCTAATCAACAAAGAAATTACGACGTATTATTATAGATTAAACTACCCAGTAGTATGTAAAATAGTTAAATTAGTCCCACTTTACCAGCTGCAACATTAAAGTGATATTTTGATGCTAAAACTTCTGCATTTTTACTCAAGGAAATTTAGATATGATTGACTTTTACTTAATATAATATCTAAGTACTTCTTCCACCACTGACACACACACACACATAATATTTCAGTAAAGTCCACACCTCCTCATTCAGGCCAACATGTCCTCTACATGCTGTCCTCACTCCTGTCTTCTGCAGAGAGCCGTGCATTCCTTCTCACAACAAACGCACTGGGGCACCACGGATATGAAGTGTGTATGTGTGTGAGAAAGAGTGTAAGAGAAAGAGAGAGAGAGAGAGATGGATAGTTGAACCACTCTACATGAGCATCAGCCAACAGTGGAACAAAGAGCTCCCTGTTGGATCGCTCCCCTACCTGCCCCCCATGGTTTGTCCCAACGTGATCTGTTGTAACCAAAAGGGCAGAACAACAGACGAACCAGAGAGGGAGGATTAAAAACAAAAACCAGGCTGCGTGCTTTCAAGTTTTCAGATGCTTGTTTTAATGAGTTTTGAAACCACCCCTACACCGGTACAACAAAGGACGTGACATTAAGCACAGACAAATGGACGGGACGGTGTTCATCACACACATTGATTTGCTATAACAATCACATCTTCTCTTGGCTATTTGGCAGTAAGAAACATTTTGTTTGGTCAAACAGAAAAAAATTCAACATTATATTTCATAATCATGATCCATAAGTATTTTTAATACAATTATTACACTAATACAGACAGATTACGACTGTTTTCATAATCATTTGTTATTATAAAAACAACACGACTGGACCACAGAAATCTCCGGGTTAACGAGTGGATAATAGATATTTCTCAAGTAGCATTCACCAACAAACACACCAACAGCAAAAGGCACGTGAGTGAGAAGTAAAAACAAACCCTGAATGAAACAGAACGGCACTAGAAATAGATGTGAACAGATTGTGATTCCCAACCCCTTTTTTAGCAGGTGACCCCTTTACAGTGAATGAAGCAGTGATTAGTGATTTATCATGTCTACCAAATGTGAGAAGTTCCACCCACGAGTGATTTCCTGGAAAAAAATTAACATAAATGTGTATAACAGAACGATATTTCTCTTCTTTCCGTTCCAATTAATTATCTTGTGGAGGTTAAAACCTGCTTCTGACGTAAGCATTAGACAAATAACCATCAAGTGGTACCGTAGGAACCTCATGTTAGGATGTGAGTGATTCAATTGAAGAGGAAAACGGTCTGAGGTTACTTGGCCTGTATTCTTTTGTTATTATTATACTGTTTGTCTCGCACCAAAAATGCCAAAGAAAATTCCTAGTGTATACCTCTTACACCTGGCAATAAACACCATTCTGATTCTGATTCTGATTCTGATTCTGACTCAGTGTCATTAGACTGACAGTGAAATACAGCAATAAAACATCTTAAAAACACCTTTACACCCAGACCTGATCACAGAAACAACTTGACACAAGTGGCACAAGCAAATAATCCCTCAACCGTGTAGACATTCAACATTCAACTTTCGATAAATACATTTATAAAGTCTGTCACAATATAATATTTTCTCTCGTTAAGATCATTAGGCTACTTTTGCGTGTTCTTACCACGAACACGCTTTCATAGTATAACAGGTTCGGCATTTGGCACAGGAATAAAATATATATTATACTTTACAATAAAACTATAATGCTGGTAATAAACTAAATTAGAATCTACGCTGTATAAAAAATAATTAGCATTATTATAAATGTAAAATCGTTCTATTAAAAGGCTTATAGTTATGGAAGCAGTTTATGTGACTGTAAACTGCAACCAGCTGCAGTCTGGCGCCTCTTTTTCTGGATTTAAAACCATATTAGAGAGACAGAGAGCAACTAACTCAATATAATCCAGCAGTAAACATCAGTAAAGCAGCTGTGAATGACTAGAAATAAAGTTCTTCACTGACAGAGGGTGTTTTACAAAGCAGGTTTACAAGAGAGTGAACCAGATAACTGGAAAAAAGGCTGCAAAAATGTTGTTGTACCCTAATATTCAGGTTTCACATTTAGAAATGATGGATCTCGAGGAGGAAGCATCTTTTTTCACAGTTATTTGGCTAACATTATAATCCCACTTGTGAAACTGACCCTTGTCTCAGTGCTCTGCGTACAGTCCAGCTGTCCAGATGTTGGCGACACTCTTTCTTCTCTTCTACGAGCTCTTTAACTTCCTGGTTAGCATATGACACTGATCTGAGTTCAGCTCTCTGTCTCACCCTCCTCAACGGCTGGTCTTATGATGCAGAAGAGGTGTGTGAAACTCAGATCTGTGTCTGATGCCTGGGAAGCAGGAAGCAGCAATCCGCCGCCGCCCTCTCCGTACGTCCAGCAGCTCAGTCCGTCTGCCAGACCGTGTTCAGGACCTTCACCACCTCCTCATAGATGATGAAGACTATGGCTACATCCAGACACACTCGGCCCAGCCGAGGAACTGTCCCTTTATAGAAACTACAGACAGACAAAAAGACAGAGAGAGGGGTGAATATAAAACATCAGTGTTTACGAAAATGTATATTTATTATGGAAACTTAATGCATTCATTTTTTGGTAATTCTGAGAAAAATCTGCTCTATTTTTGTGGATTAATGAGATAATTACTTTCTCAGAATTACCTAGATAATAATCTTGTTAATTCAGAAAAACAGGGCAAATATTCTTCATTTATTATATAGCCATGAAACAAAATTTAAAAATTTTGGTTTATAAGATTTTATTGTTTTATGTCTTTTACTTCTTGGGACCATGTTGGAAAGTTTTCTCACTTTAACATGTTATCCCCTGGATTGGTGTGCTTTGTAGATAAATAAATACATCATCACTAGGTTTCTGGGGGTAAATATTTGCAGATTCAATTCCTGTAGACCTTATTTATTATATATGATTAATAATAGGGTTGAGCTAAAGCCAGTAGATGTTTCCTATCACAACATAACTAGTAAGCTGAAAAAGCAGCAGAGGCCCACTGTGATAAAATCTATCTGCTGTGAAACCAAAGCTAAACTAAAACAAACTAAAACAAAGTGGAGTTGTACTCACGCTTTCAAGCCTTCATATCTCAGGATCTTTACAGCACAGTCCATCGTGCTTTTATATTTATGTGCTTCCAGACCCTTTGGAATGAAAAGAAAGGCATTATTGTTATTTCTTATCAATGTCAATAGGTGGCAACAACTTGACAAGTTTGAGTTAAAACACCAGAAATGAACACAAAATCCTGTGCTTTAAATCATCCACCATATTGTACTATCATACCTGCATCCGTGTCTTGATGACGTCTAGCGGGGTGTTTCCAAAGACGCTGGCTGCTCCAGCTACAGCTCCAAACATTCCGGTCACCAAGGGGTTCATAGCTTTGTTGGGGTCATCACCTGGTGAAAGGACGTAACAGAGGAGTCAGTGGCAGTGAACTTAGTCCTGGTACTGAACAATAGGTGTTGCCCGATTCCATTGGAGCACTATACAGTATTAATCTTCGCACTGTGTCCTAATTCATGTCACGAAAGTCTAAATTATACAGGAGCTACTTCTAACATACATCTCATCCCATCAGCTCTTGTTCTAATATCTCTTACACTAATAAATAAACACATGCAGCCTCGTGCACACTGACCTTTGTACCAGTTCTTGAGAGAGGTCATCACGTAGAATCGAATCGCCTGGTTGGAGCCTTGTTTAAGGACCGTGGCAGTGAGACCCTGGTAAGTCCCTCTTATTCCTGGTAAGACAAGATAAGTATGTTAATTTATTATGTTCTTCATACATTTAGTAAACAATTAATGATGTGTTTTCAGCTGCATTATCCCGTCTGACCAGTAGGTGTCAGATGAATTACATGCAGTGCAGACGGTCTTTACCTTGAACCCTGACAATCTCTCTGACTCCGTGGTAGAAGCCCTTGTATTTGGGGTTGGCTGAAGTCTGGTCATGAATGAATTTAACCTTGGGAGATAAAAAAAAGGATCAGTTATCCAAAACAGGAAATGTTGCTTTGCTATTACAGAGAAGAGAGACGCACAAGGTGGTGAAACGTGTATAAATGTTTAGTCTTCTAACGAAACGTAGCAGATGTCTTAGAAAAACAGCCCTATGTTTATTCTGTGGATCATATCTTCTATATGCTTATTGTACAAAAATCACAAGTTCAAGTACTTGGGATGGATGTTTCATGAATATTCTGGCTTGCTGACACTAAAATATCAAACAAATAAAATCAGAAATCTGACCAGAGATCAGTTTGTAACACACCTTGATGGTTTCCATGGGACAGACCACCAGAATAGCCTCCATGACGCCGGCTCCGAGCCCGCAGAGCAGGCCTTTGGTGCTGTCCAGCCGACCCGACTCGTCTCTCGCGCGGTTGCTGAGGAACTCAAACACCCCGAACCTGAGTAGAGCCAGCAGCCGGGAATTATGGGAGAAGTTAACAGAGGACTGATGCAAGACAAGTGAAGAATAATTACTTTTGTGGAAAAAAATACATTATTGTAGATTATTGTATTCCGAAAAGTTGATGACCTTTGACCTCAGTACATCTCTGACATGTTAGTGCCGTATATTCAACTACCTACTTTTACGCTTAAAATCCTGAAAGCTATAAAAACACATCTTAAACACAACTTAGTCAGACATAATTTCTAACATGGCAGGCAGGAATAACAAGAAGTGTCACGAGGACTTTCTGGTCTCTTCGTTGTTTGCTTGGCCTGCCTCTCTGTTTCTCAAGCTCCTGCTCACTTCCCTCAGGGCCCGGGGGTCAGCAAACTTTACTCAAAAGAAGTATTTTTGGCCAAAAGAAAATCTGTCTGGAGCCGCAAAACATATTTGAACCACACAGCCTATTAAGTCTAATGCAGTGAGGACAAGAGTGCAAATGAGAGGCAGGACATTGAAGTAATATCTCAGGAGATTTGGACGGATCTCCAGCTGGCTTTTCAGAAAATGTTGTGTGCTTGTTCAGGAAATGTCTTTCAATTACTTTTTTGTTGTCGAATGTGTCCATGCACTATTAAATTCTCTATTGTCCTCCAAGTCTTTTCTTTTTTGGGGATTTGGAAGCCTATTGCGCTATTGAAGTTTGGCAAAATTAGAGGACAAGACGAAGACGTACGTAGGCTATGATGCACATTTTAGTTGACTGAAATATATATATATTTTTTTATAATTAGGTGTATAGGCTACATATTTTTACAGTTGGAGAAAGTAAGAATTACTTTAGGCCTTCAACAATGATAAATTAAAATGTTAAAAAATAACATTAATTTCCATATGATTTTTTTTTTTACCTTTTTCAGATATTGTTTAAACTTTTGTTTTCCAACATTTTTCTAACTTTTTTTTCAGTCTTTTTTTTCCAACATTTTCCCAACTTTTTTCAAACTCTTTATTTAGACATTTTTCTCAAACTTTTTTTTTTTTTTTTTTACCTTTTCTCAGACATTGTTTAGACTTTATTTTCCAACATTTTTCAAACTTTTTTTTTCAGACTTTTTTTCCAGACTTTTTTTTCCAACATTTTCAGACTTTTTTTTAACGGACATTTTTTCAGACTTTTGTTTTCCAACATTTTTCTAACTTTTGTTTTCCAACATTTTTCTAACTTTTTTTTTCAGTCTTTTTTTCCCAACATTTTCCCAACTTTTTTCAAACTCTTTATTTTTTTCAGACATTTTTTCCAGACTTTTTTTTCCAACATTTTCAGACTTTTTTTTAACGGACATTTTTTCAGACTTTTGTTTTCCAACATTTTTCTAACTTTTGTTTTCCAACATTTTTCTAACTTTTGTTTTCCAACATTTTCCAAACTTTTTTTTCCCAGCATTTTCCAAACTTTACTTTTCAGACTTTTTTTCAGACTTTTTTCAGACTTTTTTTTTTACGGACATTTTTTCAGACTTTTGTTTTCCAACATTTTTCTAACTTTTGTTTTCCAACATTTTTCTAACTTTTTTTTTCAGTCTTTTTTTCCCAACATTTTCCCAACTTTTTTCAAACTCTTTATTTTTTCCAGACTTTTTTTTCCAACATTTTCAGACTTTTTTTTTACGGACATTTTTTCAGACTTTTGTTTTCCAACATTTTTCTAACTTTTGTTTTCCAACATTTTTCTAACTTTTTTTTCAGTCTTTTTTTCCCAACATTTTTCTAACTTTTGTTTTCCAACATTTTTCTAACTTTTTTTTCAGTCTTTTTTTTCCAACATTTTCCCAACTTTTTTCAAACTCTTTATTTAGACATTTTTCTCAAACTTTTTTTTTTTTTTTTTTACCTTTTCTCAGACATTGTTTAGACTTTATTTTCCAACATTTTTCAAACTTTTTTTTTCAGACTTTTTTTCCAGACTTTTTTTTCCAACATTTTCAGACTTTTTTTTAACGGACATTTTTTCAGACTTTTGTTTTCCAACATTTTTCTAACTTTTGTTTTCCAACATTTTCCAAACTTTTTTTTCCCAGCATTTTCCAAACTTTACTTTTCAGACTTTTTTTCAGACTTTTTTCAGACTTTTTTTTTTACGGACATTTTTTCAGACTTTTGTTTTCCAACATTTTTCTAACTTTTGTTTTCCAACATTTTTCTAACTTTTTTTTTCAGTCTTTTTTTCCCAACATTTTCCCAACTTTTTTCAAACTCTTTATTTTTTCCAGACTTTTTTTTCCAACATTTTCAGACTTTTTTTTTACGGACATTTTTTCAGACTTTTGTTTTCCAACATTTTTCTAACTTTTGTTTTCCAACATTTTTCTAACTTTTTTTTCAGTCTTTTTTTCCCAACATTTTTCTAACTTTTGTTTTCCAACATTTTTCTAACTTTTTTTTCAGTCTTTTTTTTCCAACATTTTCCCAACTTTTTTCAAACTCTTTATTTAGACATTTTTCTCAAACTTTTTTTTTTTTTTTTTTACCTTTTCTCAGACATTGTTTAGACTTTATTTTCCAACATTTTTCAAACTTTTTTTTTCAGACTTTTTTTCCAGACTTTTTTTTCCAACATTTTCAGACTTTTTTTTAACGGACATTTTTTCAGACTTTTGTTTTCCAACATTTTTCTAACTTTTGTTTTCCAACATTTTTCTAACTTTTTTTTTCAGTCTTTTTTTCCCAACATTTTCCCAACTTTTTTCAAACTCTTTATTTTTTTCAGACATTTTTTCCAGACTTTTTTTTCCAACATTTTCAGACTTTTTTTTAACGGACATTTTTTCAGACTTTTGTTTTCCAACATTTTTCTAACTTTTGTTTTCCAACATTTTCCAAACTTTTTTTTTCCCAGCATTTTCCAAACTTTACTTTTCAGACTTTTTTTCAGACTTTTTTCAGACTTTTTTTTTTACGGACATTTTTTCAGACTTTTGTTTTCCAACATTTTTCTAACTTTTGTTTTCCAACATTTTTCTAACTTTTTTTTTCAGTCTTTTTTTCCCAACATTTTCCCAACTTTTTTCAAACTCTTTATTTTTTCCAGACTTTTTTTTCCAACATTTTCAGACTTTTTTTTTACGGACATTTTTTCAGACTTTTGTTTTCCAACATTTTTCTAACTTTTGTTTTCCAACATTTTTCTAACTTTTTTTTCAGTCTTTTTTTCCCAACATTTTCCCAACTTTTTTCAAACTCTTTATTTTTTCCAGACTTTTTTTTCCAACATTTTCAGACTTTTTTTTTACGGACATTTTTTCAGACTTTTGTTTTCCAACATTTTTCTAACTTTTGTTTTCCAACATTTTTCTAACTTTTTTTTCAGTCTTTTTTTCCCAACATTTTTCTAACTTTTGTTTTCCAACATTTTTCTAACTTTTTTTTCAGTCTTTTTTTTCCAACATTTTCCCAACTTTTTTCAAACTCTTTATTTAGACATTTTTCTCAAACTTTTTTTTTTTTTTTTTTACCTTTTCTCAGACATTGTTTAGACTTTATTTTCCAACATTTTTCAAACTTTTTTTTTCAGACTTTTTTTCCAGACTTTTTTTTCCAACATTTTCAGACTTTTTTTTAACGGACATTTTTTCAGACTTTTGTTTTCCAACATTTTTCTAACTTTTGTTTTCCAACATTTTTCTAACTTTTTTTTTCAGTCTTTTTTTCCCAACATTTTCCCAACTTTTTTCAAACTCTTTATTTTTTTCAGACATTTTTTCCAGACTTTTTTTTCCAACATTTTCAGACTTTTTTTTAACGGACATTTTTTCAGACTTTTGTTTTCCAACATTTTTCTAACTTTTGTTTTCCAACATTTTCCAAACTTTTTTTTCCCAGCATTTTCCAAACTTTACTTTTCAGACTTTTTTTCAGACTTTTTTCAGACTTTTTTTTTTACGGACATTTTTTCAGACTTTTGTTTTCCAACATTTTTCTAACTTTTGTTTTCCAACATTTTTCTAACTTTTTTTTTCAGTCTTTTTTTCCCAACATTTTCCCAACTTTTTTCAAACTCTTTATTTTTTCCAGACTTTTTTTTCCAACATTTTCAGACTTTTTTTTTACGGACATTTTTTCAGACTTTTGTTTTCCAACATTTTTCTAACTTTTGTTTTCCAACATTTTTCTAACTTTTTTTTCAGTCTTTTTTTCCCAACATTTTTCTAACTTTTGTTTTCCAACATTTTTCTAACTTTTTTTTCAGTCTTTTTTTTCCAACATTTTCCCAACTTTTTTCAAACTCTTTATTTAGACATTTTTCTCAAACTTTTTTTTTTTTTTTTTTACCTTTTCTCAGACATTGTTTAGACTTTATTTTCCAACATTTTTCAAACTTTTTTTTTCAGACTTTTTTTCCAGACTTTTTTTTCCAACATTTTCAGACTTTTTTTTAACGGACATTTTTTCAGACTTTTGTTTTCCAACATTTTTCTAACTTTTGTTTTCCAACATTTTCCAAACTTTTTTTTCCCAGCATTTTCCAAACTTTACTTTTCAGACTTTTTTTCAGACTTTTTTCAGACTTTTTTTTTTACGGACATTTTTTCAGACTTTTGTTTTCCAACATTTTTCTAACTTTTGTTTTCCAACATTTTTCTAACTTTTTTTTTCAGTCTTTTTTTCCCAACATTTTCCCAACTTTTTTCAAACTCTTTATTTTTTTCAGACATTTTTTCCAGACTTTTTTTTCCAACATTTTCAGACTTTTTTTTTTACGGACATTTTTTCAGACTTTTGTTTTCCAACATTTTTCTAACTTTTGTTTTCCAACATTTTTCTAACTTTTTTTTTTCCTTTTCTCAGACATTGTATAGACTTTATTTTCCAGCTTTTTTCAAACTTTTTTTTTTACGGAAATTTTTTCATACTTTTGTTTTCCGACATTTTTCTAACTTTTGTTTTCAGAATTTTTTTCCAGACTTTTTTTTCCAACATTGTTCAAACTTTTTTTTATAATTAGGTGTATAGGCTACATATTTTTACAGTTGGAGAAAGTAAGAATTACTTTAGGCCTTCAACAATGATAAATTAAAATGTTAAAAAATAACATTAATTTCCATATGATTTTGTGTGAAAGGCACAGGGAGCTACTGGTGAGGGGCTAAAGAGCTGCTTCATGTACCCTCCTCTCACTTCCCGGAGCTGCCGTCCTCTAACCATCCACCAGATGGCCTCACTCTCTCTTGCTATGCTCACCTTACCTCCCCCACCTCCTACACACCTGTTGCCATTTCCCTCATCAGCTTTACTTCTCCTTACCCCATCCTCCTCCTCCTCACCTGCATCTCATTCACTCGTCAGCCTCTCTCCACACATACCAGTTCATATACTACCTCACCTGCTTGTGTCGTTAGATCATAATCATTGCTATGCAGTTTTTTGTTACCTGCCTGCTGGATCCATTGCTATTTAGACTCTTGATCACTGTAAGCGTTTGAAAATAAACCACTGAATTCATCTTGCTATCTGCATCTGGGTCCAGTCTCTGTTTCCCTGCATTGCCAGTCGTGACAATAAGTTTATTTTGCGGTTGAGACTATGCTCTTGTTTGTTAGCACTCCATTTCACTCCTTTAGAGGCCAACATATTAAACCATTAATGCAGCTTTAATCACCCCAAGATCATCTTACAGTTAGTGTAAAAATGATCAAGTAAATGAATAAAAGAGAAAGATAATTCTGCTGCTCCTCATCAGCAGAAAGCAGGTAGTACAGGAGGACGTTTCCACTCGGCGACTCTCTGACACAAATAAAATCCGAACCACAGATGCACCTCAAGGCAAGAAACTCTCGTCCAGCTCAGATTTTTAGACAAACTGCTGAAGGTGCTTTTTCTTTATTGTTTTTCCTGCGTCCTCGTCAAAGATGCACCAATAAACTGAAGCGTCTCAGTAACCGACGATGACCAGCAACAGCTGCCATGGAAGCCAGCCCAGACAGACAAAGAGGTGTGGTTTTATTTATCTCTGCAATCACAAAATGTTGTGCCAGTGAGCCCTTTACAAGAAAGGTTATTTATAGATGGAATTGAATTGTGGCGAAGGGAGGACGCTGCCCGGTACATTTAGCAAAAGGGCGGGGGAGGACAGACACTTGGTCTTGATGAATGCTTTGTTTTCCTCTCTCGTCGAACCGTCTACCTGCCGTCTAACAGGATTCATCTCTTATACTCTGCTTTTCTTCCCCATCTGCCTTTCTATCGCAACATTTTCCTCTGCTCATTAACCCTCCACATCTGCTCCTCGGTCTCACTCCTCACACAGATTTCAGTTTGAAGGCTCTCCACACAATTAACTGACTCCCACTGTCGAGCAGGAACAAACAAACACACAAAAAATTAATCCATTCGTCTCTCTCTTTATGCACACCTCTTACTAACAGCTTTTGAGCTTTGAAAGGAAATAAAAAAAGTGTACTTTCCTGCAGCTTTCTTAGCCTGCACTTAATAACTAACCTTGTGAAACAAACGCTATTCGTTAAAAGCTCCAGGAGAGAAAATATGCCGCTGTCAGGCTGCTCCTGTGCCAATTTACTCTGCAGATCCTCCCCCACTCATTTAACAAGTGGACTAAACTTCGCCTCTGGAATGTGACACGTCGTGTTTTTTGGCCGACATCCACAGTCGGAGATGAAGGAGACAGCGGAGTGCTGCCCAATCTTCATTAGTGGGTCTTTTCTACAAGGTCAGCTGTGCTGATGAGAAGAGGAGGTGAAGGAGAGAGAGAAGAGTCGGAAAGAAAGAGACGTAGATGTGGACGAAGGGGAAGGTCAAAGGCTCTCCTGTCTGTCCCTCTCATACCTCCCTGAGAAACCCTCCAGCAGGCTGTATGGAGCATGATGGTGCACAGGCAATCAGTTAATGGGATGGGGTAGAAAGAAGCGAAGGAGCGATACAAAGGGGGGATGGGAAGGAGGATAGAGGAAGTAAGAAGAGATTGGATCGAACAAACGACTCAGGGGAAGCGGTGGTCAGTGGGAAAGTGCCATAAATCAAATCTAACTGTTTCCATCTCAACGGCTTTCAATCTCTCCGTCATCTTTAATTTTTTTATACACCTTTTCATGTTTTGCCGTATTAAATCAGTTGTTCCCCAAGCTGAGGATCAAAATGTGCATAACTTGCACGCAGCAGGTTATATTTGTATGCACAGTGTCGCCACTTATACGCATTTTTATATACGATGTAGCCGCGATGACGAGAGCAGAAAGAGTCCACTCCTACGTGCCGTATTTCCTCCATCCTTACAGCAGAAACAAAAGCAGTCAGACTCCCTCTGGAAAGGGTGCTGAAGGCTGACTGACACACTCATATGTGCACACACACACTATACATAAACATACACACACCCATTGACAGAGTACCAACACAAGTCTCCCTCTCTGTTCCCCTATTGAGACCCTGCCTGAGTTTGAGTGGCATCTTTGCTCCGCCTGGCTGGGCCTGTCTCTCCATCCAACAGACAGCCTCTACCCTCCAGCATCACACACACACACACACACACACACACACACACACACACATACTCTCACAGAAAGAGAGAGAGGGAGGGAAGGAGTGAAAGAATGAAACGGGGAACAAAAACCTGGCAATAAAAGCGTCAGACTGAGGTTTTTTTCGTGCTACATGTGTGTATGTGATCGTGTGTGTGCATGCACACGCACCGCAACGCGCACACTTGTCTGGAGATAAATGTCATTGCTGTGAAAGAATAATGCAATTATACTGAAGGCTAGTGTGGCATTTATGCCTTGAAATGTGGGTAATGGACTAGAATAATTGGAACGTGTGAGTTAGTGGTTCCAGGTAGAAGAACAACGGCTCGGCTAACAGTGCTCATTTTGTTCCAGACTTGACTGTGCACACACATATACACGCTCTACTTTTTATATTTATTAAAGTATAAATACAGAGCGCCTTAGTAACCGAGTGGTTACAGCGAGTGGTTATGTAACATATAGCCACAACGTCCCAGGTTTGATTCCGGCCTTGTCACCTTTATTGCATGTCATACCCTTTTTTCTCTCTCCCATTTCTACACTGTCCTCTGTCAAATAAAGGCCAAAATGTCCAAAAAAATAATCTTTAAAACTAAAGAGAAGAAAGAAAATATCAGAAAATGTAAAGTGACAAAAGATTCAAAGCAATAAAGTAGATTATTTTAAGAAATTGTTTTACATGATGATAACAATTTTTCCAAAATAAGAGTGCGTCAGCTCTGCGTCTACTATTTATTTTAAAGGTCAAACATCATGAATAGATAAGACTTCATAACACCTAAAATTCATCGGAGGATTTCTGTGGTTTTACTTTGTTTGTGCACTTTATTCAGTCATTTCTGATTTTGACTGATTGGAGGAATACGCTGTGAACTCATCTCTTCCTTTAAGAACTGAGTTCACATGTAACAGTGAACATTTGAATATTCAATCAATTTTTTCTCTAAGTACATTTGAGATTAGCTTTTTTTTTTATCATTAAATAGGTATAATTGTATGTCACAAATGTTACCTTTTCTTGAGTAAATGTATTAGTCTTGTACATCTACTGTACTTAACTATTTCAGAATGCTTTTAGTTATTTTACTGACCTGACAGCAGATTTGGGTATGGATCCATACACCAGTGAGCTGAGTCCTCGGTACAGTCCTTTAACACCGTGACCCTGAACCGTCTGTTTCACACAGTCACCTGAAGGAACACACACAAGCACACATTATAAAATGAACAAAATGACTTAATACTAGATTTCACATTCAATGAATTTACTGTGCAAAAAAAACAAAAAAAAACAGAAACAATTTCTTTGGTAGAAATCTGTTTTTTAAATGATTTGTGTGCACTAATCCTCTTGTGCCATTCCCTAAAGAATACACTTAAGAGCACACCAGAAACATCAGTCTTTCACTTGTGGTTCATCAACAGGTTGTTTTTCCCCAAAAAAATTGGTGTTTTTCTTTGAACTTGCGTCTGGAGACGTCCGTCCATGTTCTGGTTTATCAAGCCAAATGCATAACTGAGCAGAAAAAAAATCAACAGCTGTCTTGAGCTCTCATTAGCATCGTCTCCGATCCTCAGAGCTGCAGCCAACATTACGGTAACACATCCTGTGTGTGTCTGTGTGTGTGTGTGTGTGTGTGTGTGTGTGTGTGTGTGTCTGTGTGTGTGTGTGTGTGTGTGTGTGTGTGTGTGTGTGTGTGTGTGTGTGTGTGTGTGTGTGTGTGTGTGTGTGTGTGTGTGTGTGTGTGTTTCCTGGTATGCATGGATGATGATGATGAGTGTGCACTGGTCTGTTCTAAGTCATATAAACAAGCACAGTGACAGCCTGCCAGAATCCCTAATGTACCTGGGGATGATGGGTAATTAGATAATGAGCTCCTGAGAGAGAAACAGAGACAAGATGAAGAACAGAATATACTGAAGATAGATAGATAGATAGATATAGATAGATAGAAGGTAGGAAGGCTAGCTGTTTCCAGTTTTTCTGCTAAGCTTAGCTAACTGGCTGCTGGCTCGCTATGGTATTAATTTAATTTATACTAAATAAGTATATGTTCCCTCAATGTTGACCTACTCTTTTAATGTCTTTAATTTTCTTGTTGTTTTATTGGGATTTTATTGGGTTTACGTTTCATATTTTCATGTTTTTAATGCTGTCTTGCTGAGAACAAAACAACAAAAAACAGAGCTTTTTGGTTTCTCCTCAACTTATAATATATTAATGTTTGCTCAAAGAACTTTGGTGAAAGATTTTGCTGAATTACTATAATTATTAAATCCCACATTCAGCTCGATATATTGGCAAAATGATAGAGCAGAAGCTGAAGGTCCACTTTTAAAAACGATTCTCATATTCACACACGGTGCTCACCTATTCCTCTGTATTTGGGTGGATTGGCCTTCTCATCCAGCTGTAACTGGGTCTTGACGTACTCTGTGGGGAAGGTGATGCAGATCTCTATGCCGCCTGCGAGTCCACCTGAAACACACAGAAAATCAGAGCAGATGTTTATTGATATAAGGAACACAATTAAAAGGAGTAAATGAACCTGGACCTGAACAAACAGTGAGCGCTGAGGAAGGAAAAGGAAGCTTAGTTTGACTTATTGCCTGAACTTATCATACCACGTCTGCCTGGCTACAGCCTATAACCAAGCCTGATTCAGTGCCCCGTCCATCGCCCTCATGAAGAGCACGGAGGTGCCATTACGTCATGGATCATTACAGAGACTCCACAAATGGCTCTCCCTCCATAAACATTAAAAGCATCGCGGCCGAGGGAGGAAGAGTAACGAGCTGAGCGAAGATAAATCAGCTGGGGCTGAACTGCACAGAGACTGTGCTGTTTGAGAGAAGAAGAGGAGGACTGTGTGAGAACGGCTTCTCAAATATTCTGGACCGTGTGTTTAGTGTGTGATTACAGAGAAGAAAATATACAGAAAAGTGAATGCATGAACGTGTGAGTGGCTGCTATAGAGTGAAGCGGCCGCGGTCGACGAGTAGAGCAGATGAGGGCAAGTGACAAAAAACGAGGCTGACGCACAATACAGATGAGTCACGAGGGAAGGAGGGAGGATAGAACGAGGGTTGACATTAATTAAATTATCCGCTCAGCCTGCAGGGAGGGGCTCCATTACCCAGGCCAAGACCCTCCATTAACTCAATGACACACACAAGCACATGCACACTGTGCGAGGCAGATACACACACACCATGTGGTTACACAGACACATGCACAAGAAATTCTTCGGGTTAATTATGAGGAACATTTCTACTGTACGTGATGTGTGTTTGTGCCAAGTCAGGAAAATATTTTGCACAAGACCACAACAACAAACTGAAAGGGAAGTCAGACACTGATTTCATGTCTTTCTTTTGCACGAAAAGTCAAAATGTGGCTCAAAGTAGAGTGGTTTCAACAGGAAGTGGTTTGATTCTCTCGGTTTCTGGGAATTACCAGTCGTGATCAGATGTTTAATGAAGAAAATGTTGTACAGAAGCTTTTATAAAACAAGACTTCCCATGCAGTATACCAAAAATGTAAAACATGTTAAAGCTTTATGTCGAATATTTATGTGATTATATCATCCCTCAAATTATTCACATGGCACACGTTTCTGTTTGTAGAAAAATAAGATAATCCAGGGGAAAATTGGTGCCGTCTATGTGCTGCTTTTCTTTCAACACTGGCAGAATTTTCCTTTATGTTTTAAGAAAAATAAGTCTTGAAGGTTTGAACACAAGACTAACCTTCTGTTAGTACTGGTGCATTCTTGTGTATTTTATTTTTCTCAATGTACCCTCTTAGTTGATTAGACTAATCAGTTGTTTAGGTTTCTTTAGTCGATTAGTTTCTTTTTTCATGCTGAATGACTTATGAGCACATCTCTGGTAAACAGTTAGTGGAAAAACTCAGTCTTACAGATCTGTCGATGTAATCTACTGTACATTAGTCGACTAAGAATGTTTTTGGTCGAGGACAGCCCAAGTATTTTGGCTCGTTTCCACATAGTGAAGCAGTGAAGCAATGTGTCGCTTACAGTATAAACATGCATATGTGTCATTAAGCTCCTCACATGTCACCGCTGCCAACACGACCTTTATCACTGTGGCACCCAGAAGCAGAGCCTCCACTTCAGATAAAAAAAATATATTTAACCCAGCAGGACGTTCATTTTACAACTATAAGTAGAAGGCACCGCAATGCAACACCAAAAGTTTCTACGCACACTAAATGTACATAATACTATAAGGAATATCTTCCTGATGTTAGCTGTACTTTAGACTTATACTTTATTGTCCCACAAGGGGAAATTCTCTTCCACAGCACTGCACTTGTCAGACACCAACACACACAACACGACAGACAGCAGTACACACTCAGGCCTATTCAGCGACGCCTGCTATGACTGCAGGTATCAAGCTTTTTCCCAAAGCAAGCCCTATTGCACCTCAGTGTTCTGTACCGGTGCCCGGAGCAGGGCATTATGGTAAGGTGGTGATTGAGTGGGTGTGTGATGTCCTGTGCTACTGAGATTGCAATGTGTGCAATGGCTTTGTTGTTTAGCTCTGTGAGGTTGGGTGTGGGGAGACCAATTATCCCGTCAGCAGTGTTGGTTATGCGTGTGAGTTTTGCCCGGTTAATGATTGATAACAAGTTAGAAAAGCAGGTGCAACAGTACAGTAGGATTGTCTGAATAATGCTCTGGTACAGCAGAAGGAGGAGATGAGGGGGCATTAAAAAGTCTTTTAAGTTAGCGGATGACTGATAGTCTTTGGTGTGCTGGTCAAACCTGAGTTTATTGTCACTTCGAGGTATTTGAAGCCGTCAACTACTTCAACTGTTTGGGCATTGGGTACTTGTTTAACTGTTCAGAGGGATCATGACAGATCTGGGCTGCAGGTTTCTCTGAGCCTTGCTCATCAGGAGCCATTGGTGGCACCTGTGATCACCCTCAGCTGTTGATGATCAGCCTGGCTGGGAGGCTATGGCTGTATCCCATTAGTGCTTTTATACGGCTTGACTCCTCGACTCCTCGGCTCCTCGACTCCTCGACTCGCGTCTTAGTCCCGCCCACGGGAGATGCGAGCGGAGGAGGCGAGGAAAAGACTCGAGGAGAGAGGAAACGAGTAAATATGTTTTTAGAGACATGAGACGTCGTTTCCTCTGAAGCGTCACGTGAAGCGACGTCCGTTTCTGATGACAGCAGCAGCTGATCACAGCTGGATCAGCTGTCAGTTGGCTTCAACAGCTGTTTATGTCTGAACTGATCTAATAGTAATAAAGAAACAGAGTTATCAGAGCAGCAGTGTTTCCTCTCTGTAGCCTGTTACCTGTTTAACAAACACCTGCACATGAATAACAGCTGCAGTCTGTATTTCTACTGTGGACTGAGTCCTGCTTAGAGGACCAGGAACCATCTCTACTGGCACAATGTCTTTATATTATTTATTCATTATTATCATCTGTATTAATTTATATTCTGACAGTAGACGTTATGTATTAGTCTGAATGTTTGAGGGAAAAGTGAAATGATATAACTCATATCAAACCCGACGCTCAGGAATTATCAGCTTCACATGTGACTGAATGGAAATGAGGATAAATGATGTAAAAGGTATAAAAGACAGACTCCCCTTCTCTCTCTGACTTTAACTGGATACTTAATAAAAGTGAATGAGTGAAATAACAGATCATCAAAAGAAAACTCTTTCTAATAAATGAAGAAAGTTATTTTAAGTCTGTTCGTTGTCAGCTTTTATAAACCCCTCTGTGTCAGACTCCTTCAGTGACGGTGTGTGAAGCAGAGATCCTGCAGTTCCTTCTGCTGCTGGATCACTTCACCATCAACATGATCCGTCTGCTGTTCACAACACAGATTATAACTAGATGGTGAATCAGAAGACAACTAAACTATAAAACGTTTAATCTCTGATCTGTCTTCACTCTGGTATGAAACTCAGTGATGTTGATGTATCAGATCAGTCTGATCGGCGCAGCGTCCAATCAATAACTGATATCCAATAAGGGGGCGTGTCGGTCGGTGATAAACTTCCGTGCAGGAAACAGTGGAGGATGCACTGGTGTATCCTCGCTCATAGCTCCTCCAGCAAGCCTCCTCGCTCCTCGATCCTCGCTCCTCGATGCGCATTTTATGAATTGGGACGTCCTTCAAGATGGAGGACTGAGATCGATTTCCGGGTCACAGCCGGAGGATCGAGGAGCGAGGAGTCGAGGAGGCGAAAAATGCTGAAATGAGAAGCACCTTGTATCAGCAGGTTGGCTGCTGCTCAATTGGTTGTGTGTCTGCAGAGGGTCAACACCTTCAGTTGGCTCTCTAGGTTTGTGTTGTGTTTAGTGATTCTGTGTGTTTTGTGGGGTTTTGATTTTTGAGTGTGCACATCTTTAGCCAGCCTCTACTTCTCTTTTGTTTCCCTTCTCAGTGACTCCCAACTTACATTTCATTTGGGTTCGATACCTTTTGTTGTTGGTCTATCATTTTTGGTAGATTTAGTGGGCGGCTGTGGGGAGTTATATTCCCACAGTCTCCTTTTAGAACCCAAGGGACCCCTTTTATTATTATCACTGTGTGCAGTGTATTTTTGTTAGTTTCCCAGTAGTGACCCCTGTCATTCAGGTTTTTTTTTTTTTTGGGGACCGTAACAATTGGGGGCCCGTCTGGGATATGAATAAACCTGTTCTTTGTGCAGGTATATTTTGTTGGTCGCTCTTGAAATAATAGTTCACTGCACAAACCATGGAGTTCAGTGTGGAGTCTTTTGTGGAGAATCCCACTTGGGAGGCGGTCAATTCATGTAGAAAAGCAGACCAGTTTCCCAATAGCAACCCCTGTCATTCAGGTTTTTTTTTTTTTTGGGGAATGTAACAATAACCCACATCTTATTTGTCTAAAAAGCCTCTGACTCATCTGCCTCTCTTTATCTGCTCTTCTGTGAGTGCATGGGGCTGATTCAATAAGAGAAATCAATAAGGGAAAAAGGCTTTTACTTAAAGGCTGCACAATTATCTAATGCACCCATTTATCTCCATATGATTGTATTGTGGCAAAGTTCAAATATTGAAATGGTGTAATTCACATCTTCTATATTGTGTTGTATATTTTCTGAAAATTATAGTATTTTATTTTGGTTTTGTAAGATGTGATAGGCTTGTTTTTTATTTATTTATAAAGCCCTTAATGGCAACTTGCCATCATACATCATGTCCTTATCAAATTGGTCCTTAAGTCATTACTCAACTCGTACAAACACTAAATTTGGGGAAACTGCTTTGGGGTTGTGATGCAAAAACTTGGAACCGTTTACAAAATACATTAAAATTAAACACATTTGTACCTATAGGTGATTTTAAATCCATGATTACAAACTACTTCGCTCTTGAATGTGACTGTTTTTAACATATTTCTATTGTCGTTTGGCTGATTACTTCTTGTAATTTTTTAATTATGTTCTATGTGTATTTATTTAGTTTTATTGTACTCACTGAAAATGAGGGCATGCCCTCAATGATTCCCCGAGATTTAAATAAAAGGTTGAATGAATGTATGGTCTGTAAACATCATAAAGCCATTTATTTTATTCAATGTGATGAATATGATTTAGATTTTGTAACTGCAGCCCAGTAAGCATGCAGCTAACGATTATTTTCATTGTCGATTATTTTCTCGATTAATCGATTAGTTGTTTGGTCTATAAAATGTCAGAAAATGGTGCAAAAAATGACGATCAGTGTTACCCCAAAGACGTCCTCAAATGTCTTATTTTGTCCACAACTCAAAGATATTTATTTTAATTTAAGAAGCTGGAATCAGAGAATTTTCACTTTTTGTCTTAAAGAATTACTCAAACTGATTAAACGATTATCAAAATACTTTAGCGATTAATTTAATAGTTGACAACTGATCGATTAATCGTTGCAGCTCTAATCAGTGCATCAGTATAATTGGGATAATGCTGTGATAACTGGCACAATAATAAACTGCTTATCATCCGAGCACCACTAAGCTGAATCACGACATTCATGTGATCTCTCAAACACACACACACACACACACACACACACACACTTTAGTCAGCCGCCAGCGAGCTAATCCTGGTGGAGTAGTAAGTAGACGTAACAGGAATCACATGAGTTACAATGCGCTCCGTTTCAGCCGTGCTGATCCAGGATCAGTGGGTCAGTGTGCATCTTGTAGAAGAAGAAACAATAAACCTCATTCATCTGTTTTCAGCCGAGACAACACTGCACGTGAAAACCAACCAACAGTCACTCTGAGGCAGCGACTCAGCAACACACACACAATCAATCCTCATCAGACACAGTGTGGAGGCGAAGCAGCTTGTTTGTCTTCTAGTTCATTTTGCAGCCAAAGACACACACACAGAGACACACACACACACACACACACACACACACACACACACACACACACACACATATATTTACAGATGACACCCTAAATGACTCCTGTGTAGCTGCCAAGCGTGGGTGACACGAGCAAAATGGCCATTAATCTTTATCTTCACAAGCTCGCTCTCCTTTCCCGCTCTTCATTTTTCTCTCAGCAGCACCTTCCTTCCTCTCTCCTCATCCCCCCCGCCCCAGCGACACCAACTTCTCCACGCTGTGTCATAAAATCAATGCATCCACATAGATCCTTGACACTTACTATTACACGAGAAGAGATGGAAATGGCATCGGAGTGATATTCACAACATAGAGGAGATGAAAAACAGAGTCAAATCTGCTTCTACAGCCTCTTACCGACTTGAAACTTCCACAAGCTAAGCAGCAATTTCATAAATCAGACTGTCGGTTTAAAGGTAACACTGTGTTCAGACGAGGTCAATTTATAATTCAATCAACACCTATATGTGATAGTTGGAACATATCCTTCCAGAGGCTTTAATATGCTGCTATAACTGCCTCCCTCTTCTGCAAAAGGCTTTCCACAAGAATGTTGAATCTGGCTGCAGAGATTTGTTCCCATTCAGCCCCACAAGACCGGTAGTGAGCCACTGATGTTGGGTGATAAAGCCTGCTGGCTCACAGTCAGCATTCAAAATCAATCCCAAAGCTGTTTGATGGTGTTGAGGTCGGGGCTTTGTTTAGTTCTTTGGTCTCTAAAATGTCAGAAAATTGTGAAAACTGTGGATTCCCCAAGGCCTAAGATGACGTCCTCAAATATCTTGTTTTGTCCACAACTCAAAGATATTCAGTTTACTGTCATAGAGGAGTAAAGAAACCAGAAAATATTCACATTTAAGAAAATCTTTTTCTTAAATTACTCACACCGATTAATCGAATATCGAAGTAGTTGGTGATTAATTTAATAGTTGATAACTAATCGATTAATCATTGCAGCTCTAGTTTGATGGTGTTGAGGTCGGGGCTCTAATCAAGTTCTTCCAACCAAACTTAGTAAACCATTGATTTAATATGGACCTGGGTTTCAGCTGGTGGCGCTAGATGAAAAGTCAGGGGATCACCAAAGTCACTAAAGTTTATCCTCTTGGCCACATGGAAGTTTTTACCAACTTTCATGGCCATCCATTCAATAATTGTTGAAACATGTAGCAAAAAAACTCAAAACAAATGTCAACCTGCTGGTAGCACTAGAGGAAAAGTTGGAGGATCATCTTCTGGAGGGCGAAAACTTGTGTTGTGAGGTCACAGTGACCTTTGACCACCAAATTCTAATCAGTTCATCCTTGAGTCCAGGTGGATGTTTGTGCCAAATTTGAGGAAATTCCCTACAGGCGTTCCGGACAGACAACCCGAAAACATAATGCCTCCGGCCAAGACTGTCGCCAGCGTGGAGGCATAAAAATACTATGCGTGGTCAATATGGCACTTTACCACCTAAATAAGCATGTAATTACCTTAAAGAACAGGCTTCAGCTGCCATGAGGTATACATTTTTGTTTACTTTTGCAGGTGTTGTTGTATTATTGAAGGCCGAGTCGGATAGTGCTTTACACATATATCTGCAGATACCTCACATCTTGTGTGAAATTGTCATAATTAGCATATGAATTTGTAAGAACTTGCTTTATGAGGTCACAGTAACCTTTGACCACTAAATTGTAATCAGTTCATCCTTGAGTCAAATGGTTGTTTGTGCCAAATGTAATGAAATCCCTTCAAGGTGTTCCTGAGATATCGCGTTCACAAGAATGGGACGGACGTGAGGTCACAGTGTTCTTTGACCACCAAAATACTATCAGTTCATCCTTGAGTCCAGGTGGACGCTTGTGCCAATTTTGAAGAAATTCCCTCCAGGTGTTCTTAAGATATTGTATTCACGAGAATGACAGACTGACAACCCGAAAACATAATGCTTCTTGCCACGGCTTTTGCCGGTGCTGAGGCATAAAAACAAAAATGTCAACCTGCTGGTAGCACGACTAGATGGAAAGTCAGAGGATCACCAAAGTGAGCAGGACCATCCTCTGGGACCACAAATGTCTGTACAAAATGTCACTGACATAGCCACCTTTTCTCAGACCCCTAGCATGGCTAAAAATGCCCATCACAATTTATAAGTCCAGCTTTTTTTCAACCAACAGTCGAAAACTCTCAGATATCCAATTTACTGTCACATCAGAAAAAGAAAAGCTGGAAAAGCTGCAGATCCTCTTAAACAACAAAGTAGCTGTTGATCGACAACTAATCATTTCAGCTCGACATATTTTTGAACACACTGTGTTAGTGTGAGCACATGCATGATGCACACATAAACTCAAACTCACAGCTACTTTTTGTTGCAGTACAGAGAGGCAGAGAGGAAACCAGGTGAGCAGGCAGCTGACAAGGAGGAACCGTCTCTGAAACCTCGTCCTGCCTGCTTCTAATGAGCTCCAACACATCTGGTCCACTGAGACACTTCTCTTTCCTCTGGAGGAGCTGACAATATGGCATCACGATCTCTGAATGTGACAGCTTCTAAATATATTTAAAGATGCATTTCCTTCAAAATAAATATGTTCAAAGCGCTGTGACTTCATATTCAACTAAGACAGTAAAACTCACCAAAAACAGTCAACAATGAGTATCTACTGTACGCGTGAATGTGCCAGCAAATTAATAAGCAGTTTTCCAGCAGAATCTATCTATTATTCATCCAGATGTTCCTTATTTAGATTATTATCTCTCACTTTAAATTCTCTGGGGGGGAGAAGATGTTATTAAGTCCATATCTCCAGTCCAACAGAGCCAGAGGACTGACGTACTTCAAACAGGAGGTGTCCTAATATTTGCCTCGCGCAAAAACATGAAAAGAATAATTCATCTGACGTCTGGCCTTTTAGGCTTCCTCTGTCCCCAACATCACTCCCTAATGCCCCATGGATGATTCATTACAGGATGGATGCTGATTAATTTTACATGGGAACCGTTTAAACTGCAGCGTGCAGATTGTACGCTGATTTATATTAACAGGACAAAATGTGTTTTGACAGTGTTAGAGACCAGGCTGACGGGCTCTTTACAGATGAAGGATAAAACCATTACTGATATACAGTAGAGGTTTGAGCTTATAACCCAACAGAGTGTATATTCAGTCTGCTTCCTAAGTTATATTTTCATGCAATTATGAGCATTTGGAAACTTTGTTTGGTGCATTCAAGGAAGCTCGGACTGCTGAAATCCAAGCACTAATTACTATTAAGCACCGATCTGTATTCACAAACTCCGCTGGCAAAGTTTCAAACAAAGGATAAACTAGAATTACCGCCTCGTGGTTGTATGCTTCCGCCAACTAGTCCAAAATGTCATCACTTGATCATTTCAACCTGTTAGACATTTGTGTGAAATTGTCATAATTAGCATATGAATTCTTGAGTTACGGCCAAAACTGTGTTTCGTCAGGTCAGAGTGACCTTTGATTTGATCTAATCAGTTCATTCTTGATGCCAAGTTTGTGCCAAATTTAAAGAAATTTGCTCCAGGCGTTCCTGAGATATCGGGAGAATGGGACGGACGTGAGGTCACAATGACCTTTGACCTCCAAAATCGAATCATCCCTGGAGTCCAAGTGAACGTTGCTGCCAAATTTGAAGAAATTTCCTCCAGGTGCTCCTGAGATATTGCGTTCACGAGAATGGACGTACAGATGGATGGGTAATAATATTAATAATAACTTTATTTATATAGCACCTTTCAAAACAAGGTTACAAAGTGCTTTACAATAAAAGCACGATAAAAGTAATTAACACCCAGAATTTAAGATCTAAACAACATAAAATCATATCAATACAAAATAAAATCATAAAAATAGTTACAACAATGCACCATCAGTTAAGAAAAAGCCATAATATGAAAGTGAGTCTTAAGAAGAGATTTAAAGGGGGATACTGAGTTTGCCTGCCTGAGATCCTCAGGTAGGGACAACCCAAAAACATAATGCCTCCCGTCACGTTGACAATGCAGTCTTAACATCTTTCAACTTTACTGTTTTGATTCAGTCTCACCTCTCTCTCTTGTCAGCGTGGTTTCCAGATGCAGAAGGCCGCTGTTTTTAATGAAAAACCTTCTATACACTATCTTCCCCGGTACCAAACGGCAGGCAGACAAAAGTTAGCGCTGAGCTGGTAAAACTTGCGGAACATTTAGCAGCTAAAGATTATTTCCCTCAGGACGGCACAACCCCATCGCTCATAGTGAGAAGAAGCAGATGGAGAAAATGGGTTTTCAAGACCTTTTAAAAGATGGTTGTTGGGCAACCATCCTTCAAGTCTGAGACGTCAGAGTGGTTTGGAACCCAACGAGGTAATTACTAGAAAATTAATTACCCTGCTGTGATTATTTAACTTTGACAAAAATGTGTATATAACAGCTACATGATCGATTCTCTCACACAACTTTTGAGTGTCTGCAAGTTAGTTTCTACACAGTAGTGTCATTAATACTGCATTTATACTTTACATTTTAAGACATATTCTTATTCATATTCTTGCATTTATATTTAACACACTTAATAGATCCCACTTCTCAGCATTTTGTATTTACTTACTTACATTGTGGTTATATATTGTATGTGTTTGATGAACATATTTGTATATATTTCTTTTTATTCTTCTTTTTATTTATATTTCCCTATATATATTGTAGCATTATGTACAGAATTTACATGTTACATACTCCTTTATTTCTATTTTCTTACATTTCTTTATGCTTTTTTTAAAAAAACTTTAAACTTTCATACATTCATGAAATACATACATGAAATGTGACCTCTGACACCTTTGACATTAGGAGCAGTGAGCTGCTGTAAAGCGCCCAGGGAGCAACTTGGGGTTCAGTGTCTCGCTCAAGGACACTACGACATGCAGACAGCAGGAGCCGGGGATCAAACCGGCAACCTTATGGTTAAACACGCACGTATGTAAACAGTTTAAGCAATTCATTGATACGAACGATTCATCATTTATATCATTTTTCAAGCAAAATAACCAAACACTGGCTGGTATGGACTTCTCAAATGTGAAGATTTTATGTTTTTCTTTGTCTTATATATGATAGTAAACTAAATATTTGGGGGTTTTGAACTATTGGCTAGGTAAAAAAAAAAGTAATTTAAAGCAGCAGTGGGTAGAAATGGAGCAAATATGATTAAAAAAATATATTTTTATAGAACGGTCACTATATCCTGACAGTAGTGCATGAGACAGGTAATCTGAAAAAAATTATGACCCTCTGTGTCCTCCGGTGCTCCTAACGGCAAACAACCAATCAGAGATACTGTAATGAATCTCCAAGACATTCACAAATGCAATGAAGAAAGACTTACATTTCTACACTGCTGTTTGTTTGTGTGGCTGGTTTACACCAACATGTAGCTGACAGGCTGTTACAGTGGAGGGGGGTTAACTGTAATTTATCATCTGGCCTCCTGGCACTCAGCAGCACAGCGGAGGGGAGGCGACTGTGTGCGTCACCTGTGACGCGAGGAAAACAGGGAGTACGAGCAGCGTTTGACGGGAGCTCTGAGCCGGAGAGGAGACAACCACTCAGAGACCTTAACTGGCTGCCCCGAGGCCGGAGAGAGAGAGACGGCAGTGAGAGAGAGAGAACAGGAAAAGTGACATAAAAACAAGTCTGTCTCAGTGGAAAATTTCATGCAATCAAGATTTAAAAAAAGGGAACTTTCTCTCTCTGTCTATCCTTCGCTTCCCAGGCTCTGCTGGGTTATAAATGGAAGCCACGATGAATGCACAGCAGCCAGCAAATCAGGACCAGAGACCCATTTAGACCGCTCTCTTTCTCTCTCTGTCTGCCTCAGGCCTCACGCACATAAAACTCTCCTTCCTTCAGTGTCTCAGTCATCACTAGTGGCTGTTGAGAAGAGACTTGAACTACAATGGGAGCAGAGAGATTTCTAAAAGCTTTGGATATGCACCCTCCTCCTCCTCCTCAACCACTGGCTATAATCCATTAATCTTTGACCTTCTACTTCTTTGCTTTGTCTACGTGGAGCCTTCGGGCGTGTACATAAGGCTCGCTCTCTCCACGCAGACGTACACTGCTAACCATAACAGATAAATCTAAAGTAGCATTAGCATGGCAGAACACTGCCAGAGGTGTCAATTGGATTTATGAACCGCCACAGCTGAGTGATGTAAACTATCAGCTGTGGTTTCTGATGGACGACTCAAAAAGACCATCGCTGAGTCATCCCAGAGACGCTCTACATGCACTTTCATTAAACTACACACGCTGTTTCATTTCCAAAACGTTTGAGAGGCAGCGATGATAAATCAATAGTTTCCTGACAGTGAGGCCGGGAGGATCAACAGACAGCAGAGAGAGAGAATGAATGAATGAATGCTGCTGCTGTTGCAGAACTGGACAGACAGGCTGAGACGAGCTGAACGACACAGGGAGCAACGCTGAGACATATCCAGTCAATCAGGCTGCACGGGACCGATGGGGGAAGGGAGAGGTCTCGCCACGGAGACATTTACATTTCTCAGAGGCTGACAGGACGAGGAGAGTCAGGAGAGAGGAGAGATTTTATTCTCCTCGTCTCACTCCACGTATCATTAACTCAACAGTTTTGAAATGTTATCTTGAATCTTATTTGATACACTATGTTGTCGGAGTAGTGAATAGAGTATCAGACTAGGGCTGCACCATTAGGGCCAATATTGAGATAACGATTATTCATAGATTTTTAATATTTTCATTGCACTTTCACATTTATATAAACAGAGCACTGCTTTCCCTTCCACATTGTGCCACATTCCTACTAATGTACACATCTTTGCATCAAAATACAACTTAAAAAAAGGTTCTTCTTCAGCTGAATTCAGTGCATTTTCATTTTACAAAATCAGTAATATACAGTATACACTCTTCTACTCTGGACTGCAGCCGCAACTAAAGTTTTTAACAGGCTGCCGCTGCTGCTGCAGGGTGCCTGTGAAAAACGTCTGTTGTGGCACCCCAAAAGTGAAGCCAAAACATCTCCATTACTCCCCCGGTGGCTGGCTGTTAGTTTAGGAAGCTCTTGATTTGATATGCAGCAGAGTTTTCTATGAGCGGAGCATTTTAAACGTCACAATTGCAGTCAATCACGTTCATTTAATTGTGGGGAGCCAAAATCTTGATTGCGATTAATATTCCATTAATTGTGCAGCCCTATATCAGATCATAAAGAAGAGGATAACAAGCTACAAAGTACATCAGAGAGGGCTCTTTATGTTGAATTTAAACAGGAATAAGTGCATATCATACACCAAAATCCCCAAACACAGGTAGATATAAAGGCTTGGATAGGAATTTAGACCGTCTGTAATGTCAAATTGTGTTGCACTTTACTCCTGCTGGGTGATATAATTGTCATGTCATTTATGTATATGTTGCTTGAGCTCAACACCATGTATGAATCCAAATCTGCACCGGAAGGGGCAGTGCACATTAGATGCATATAAAGGTTTGTCGTTTACAGCAGCTGACACCACAGCATGTACGTGTAACTGTAAACACTTATTTAGCATGTATGCAAACAGGTTAGAGTTGAAATGATTAATAATCGATTAATCATTTATGTAGTTTTTCAAGCAAAAATAGCCAAACATGGCTGTTTTCCACTTCTCAAATGTGAAGATATGATGCTTTTCTTTGTCTTCTATATGATAATAAACTAAATATTGTCGGGGTTTGAACTGTTGGTAGGTAAAACAAACAATGTAAAGATGTCACCTAGGGCTCTGGGAACTTGTAATGGGCATTCTCACAAATTTCTGACACAAAATGATTCATCGATTGATCAAAAAAGGAATCAGCACAATAACTAAAATAATCATAAGTTGCAGCTCTGAAACAGTTTGATTTTAATCTTCAATCAAAAGGAATTCATTCAAAAGCGATAAAATATTCAGGGTGTGTTAACTGGTGCCAGAGAACAAGGCTGAAATCAACAGAGTGCTGCCAAACAGCAGCATGTCGCCTTAAATACAGGAGCATCTCTGAGAGGCTCTTCATCAACTGGAGCTGCTGCACCCTCATCATCAACACAGGAGGGGGTGGGGAGGGCTCAGCTGGGATAAAATGGTGAATCACAGGAACGGCTAAAACAAGCACGACTGAGGGAGTACTGAACCAATAAGTAAATCAATTGATTTGTTAAAATGTAGAACTGCAACGATTAATCGGTTTCTTTACTCCTCTATGACAGTAAACTGAATATCTTTGAGTTATGGACAAAACAAGACATTTGAGGACGTCATCTTGGGCTTTGGGAAACACTGATCGATTTTTTTCACCATTTTCTGACATTTTATAGATCAAACAACTAATCGATTAATCGAGAAAATAATCGACAGATTAATCGATAATGAAAATAATCTTTAATTGCAGCACTGTTAAAATGTTTTCACCAAACCTTTTTGCAGCTTCGGTGCAAAGATCTTTTTATTCCCCTGTTTCATATCAATATATAAATAAATAACTGTGTGTGTTTTTTTGGCTGTTGATCAAACTAATAAAATATTTTGAATAAATATTAAATAATAATATTAAATATCTTTACTTATGGTAGGTATAGATCAAAACAATTTTTACATTTTACCGACTACTTGACTACAACCCATTATTCCAGATGTAATCAATAGATTGATAAACACTTAAAATAATTAGTTACAGTCGTAGAATAAAGCATTGATATGATAGTGACAGAACATGTCGGAGACAAATAATCTCAGATCCATTTAGTAGCTGTTCAGGGACTTTTCGATCATATTACATGAGCTTCATCAGCAGATGGATTTTTGCCCTTAAAGTGTTTAAAGTGCTCAGAAAAAAATAGAAACTTGAACATCTGAAATTCCATGACAACATGGGCGAAATGAATCTGCTATGTTTGATATGATAAACCAGAAAAGCTCAACATTAACGGTGTTTCTGGTGTTGCTGTACCTGAGACACTGTCTGTGTGAATGTCTCCAGCGTGTCTCAGGAGACAGTGTCCCTCTCCACTGCCGCATGCATCAATCCACTCTAACAGCATTATGTAAAGTGCACTAGAGGTGATCTTTAGATTAGATGGATAAAATCCCGCCAGTGCAGCAGGTAAGATCTGATCATGTTTGTCTTGTTCTTGGGCAATGAGCGCTCAAGGCCATTTCTGTGTTGCGACAGCTTAAAGGGTCAAGGGGTCAGTGTGCTTTGAGGGCAAATACTAGGAGTTATTGTGAAATGTAATAAATCTGTTGTTTTACCGGTTCAAAGTTTATCTTTAGAAACATCTATTGCAGCTCTCACATTCTTTCTCTGTGCAGATCCACCAACTAAACATGTCATTTAAGAGAGAAATGCCTTGTTTGTGCAACAAAACTGAGACAAAACCAAATAAAAAGAATATAAAGTATTGCTTTCATTGTCTAGATGGATAAAATCCCGTCAGTGCAGCAGGTAAGATCTGATCATGTTTGTCTTGTTCTTGGGCAATGAGTGCTCAAGGCCATTTCTCTGTTACGACAGTTTAAAGGGTCACGGGGTCAGCGTGCTTTGAGGGCAAATATTAGGAAATGTCAAATAAATGTAATAAATCTGCTGTTTTACCGGCTCAACGTTTATCTTTAGAAACATCTATTGCAGCTCTCACATACTTTCTTTGTGCAGACACAACAACAACTAAACCAGTCCTTTAAGAGAGAAACTGTTTGTGCAACAAAACCGAGACAAAACAAAATAAAAAATATATATAAATTATTAAAATATATATATTGCTTTCAAACAACAACACAGTCCTGAGAAAATATCTGTGATATCCCCATAATATGTCTACAAATCCTAACATGTCTGAGCAGAACACCTTGTAATAATAAGCTGTTGACATTACGTGGCTCTCTCCTCTGAGGGTGTGACTGACTACGTCAAGTTTTAGAATCAGAATCGGGTTTTTTGCCAGTTGTAAGAGGTCACTAGGAATTTGCGTTGGTTTTGTTGGTGCAAGTTAAACAGTATAATAACAGAATAGATAAAAACGTTAGAATAAAATAAGAATAATAAAAAAATGCTCGTGTATCATCTTTCCAGTATAGTTATTAAGTGTTGCACCTTCGCAGAGCTGCACCAGAAACAATCTTACACAAACTGAAATTTATAAAACTCTAACTTCATTGTAAAGAGTAACATTTCATCCAACTCTTGACTTTTACGCGTCATAAACGCTCAAACTCACCGGCCAGGATTGCCTTCCCAGGATGAGTTAACTTCGCTTTCCCCGCTGGCGCCGCTGCAGCCGCTGCCAGACACCTCGGTCTGGGGAAAGGGCTCATAAATGTGCTTCTATCCTGCATGATTACTGGAAAACGCACAAAAAGCTGCCTTTTAATAACAACGTTTATCTTCAAGTAGGCTAAGTATAGCGTGCAATTTGTTTTCAAGTAGTAGAGCGAAGCTGCGCGCAACACATGAACACATGGACAGCTGCTGTCTGGTGCGCTCCTCTCCTCCTCTTCCTCCTCCTCTTTGGATGCAGGTGATCTCTGATGCGTCCGGGCGGATCTCTGTGTTGACAGTGGGCGGATACTGAGATACTGTCGAGGAAGTTCTATATCCAATATCTGTTATTTGTAACCATGGTGACGCCTAGTGGTGACCAGCCAATAGAGGGCGTCCCTGAGTCACACACAAAAAACACTACTACTACTACTACTACTAATAATAATAATAATAATAATAATAATAATAATAATAATAATAAAATATATACAATTTGTCAATATTTGTGTTTTAAATATGGAAATGCACCCATTAATATGTGTAATTTGATTGTAATGTGATTATATTTTGTATTAAAGGGACTGTTTGTACCTTTCAGAAATGCTTATTAACAGCGACACCTGTGGCCGTTAAGTCAATGAAAGTCTGCGTCGGGCTCGTGCTTGTGCTCGCTCTAAATAGACATGAACGAGCATCGCTCAAAACAGTGAGGCGGCACACGTCAGCTAAAAGCACAATATCACTCTATATTTCAGCTGCTTGGCAGCAATGTTAGCTGACCAGACAAAAGTCTCTCCATGAATTACTGCTGATCCTAGTGTTGGCTTAAAGGCTGAAGCAGGAAAAGCGGGTCGGTGCCGGGGCTGAAGCAGGAAGAGAAACGTTGTCGCCTCCCGACTGCGCCCGCAGGGAGACACCGGCACCCGGTAACGGTAACGTTTCTCTCTGCGGAGCCCCGTCACTTCACAAGACACGGGAAACCTCTGTTGGTCTGCAGCAGTTACTTCTGCACAAACGTCCACCGTACATTCACTAGATATTCTCAGAGCTAAACTACCTCTTCTGAAGTGTGGAGCGAGCGCATGCAGGTCTAGAGGTGGAGAGAGACAGCAAGGACGTGCGCAGTGCGTTAGTGAAGGCAAGCAGGCAGATATGCAGATATGCAGAGACTCCAGCCACACGCGAGTGCGCATGGGATCCCGACCCGGTAGATTTATACGTGTAAAAAGTTACAAACAGTCCCTTTAAGTTTTATTTATTTGTTTATTTTTTTTCTTATTTTATTTCATTTTTCTCTCCATTTTGTTTTATTCATATTTCATTTTTATTTTATTTTGTTCTGAGGAAAGGGAAGAAAAAAAAAAAAACTCCTCAACTGGCCGAGCATGGGCCATGATGCCTCAAGACCAACTGGGCTCCTCCTCCATCTCCTCTCTCCTCCCTCCAACCATTTCCTATGGATAGAAAAGGGCAGAAGCCCTAAGCTATCAAACCAAGCTCACGAATTTACGAGTACGAGTGGGTGACACTGTGGGTGACACTGTGGGTGACACTGTTGGTGACACTGTTGGTGACACTGTGGGTGCTTGTATGAGCGCAGGTTGAGAGAGGAGACAGGTCACTTTTGTTCCACATAAGAAGAAAAAGAAGAAGCAGAAGCAGGGCGTGGCCTCTGTGTGTCTGGATTACCATCTGAATGCAGCTCAGCGATGTAGAATCAAATCATATACCTCTGTTATTAAATCTTTTACGACCAAAATCTTCCACGTTTTCCCAACAGCAGGCAGTTATAGGTCCAAACAGCCCAACCACACCCTCTCCAAACAAAGAGGCTGCAGGCAGCTCCCACACAAACCATCAATCAGGGCTTGGCTACCAAAGTGTCAGACTGGGTCAAGAAAAGGATCAACATGTTAATAGCTGTAACACTCCACATCCACCTCCAGAAAACACACAAACAACTTTTAAATATGTCTCAATCAATTAGAAGAATGCAGCAACAACACTGTGTGTAAACTTTATTCCTCTTTCTGTATATGCATGACTTGTGCAGATAAAGGGAGTGCTTCGTGTGCAGCTCAGGCTTTCCGCTTTGACAAAATCCAAAGTTGACACCATGTTGGGACAGAGCTCAGTGCATCATCATCATCATCATCATCATCATCATCATCATCATCATCATCATCATCATCATACAGGGACTGTCCAGCACAGGAAGTAAACGACTAAACCGTCACCGCTTCCAGCAGCCTCGCCTCAACACTTTGCTGTTTATTATTAACCTGCTGTTTTTTGCATTTTTTGTCATTTTTCTTACAAAAATTATTATGCTTTTTTTTTAAGACTACAACTACACACTATAGACAATACATACGGTATTCCATAATATTTGACTTCTTTGATTAGTTAAGGTATTTCAATATATCTTAAATTATACAATGTTTTCAGTACAATAATGATTATTTCTTTTTTTTTGAACCACCAGGATGTGAGCTATAATGTTCCCCCCTCATGTTTGTCACCGTCTTTCTGTTAGTCGGGTGAGAAAGTTTTCATCGAACATCACTTCGTTTTTGACACAACATTAGTAATACTTGATATACTTGAGTGTAACATGAAAATTGTGCTCCTGGTTGCAGCATTATAGTTTGGCAGCACATGCACAGACTACAGCATATAGCATGTTTTTGTATCATTTCACCTCCTTTCTTTCTTTCTTTCTTTCTTTATGTCTTTTTGTCACAAGCATCCTGAAAGGTTTGCGGCTGCACGGGGATGGATATTTCATTGAGTGTCTCTTGGTTTTGGTGTCGTATCCCTCGAAGGCTTTAGAGGCTACACACACACTCACACACATACACAAACAGTACCGTAAATCCGTACAGCAAACACTTTGTACCTGTCGTGAGAGGACAAACAAAACTATTGCACAGTAACCGTCTTTCTAATCAGAGCATGAGACAGTTGTGAAATTAAACACTTGAGTCCGTTTTTTTGCCACCTCCTCGGAGAGTATAAGGCCGTAGCAGTGCGCCTCCACTCCTCAGTTACAAAGTCTCTTCCTCATCAGTGCTGCATGTCTAGGAACAAAAATAAAAAAGCTGCTCTATGGTTAATAAAGTCTACATGGAACAGCAACAGGACAGAGTGGTTTGGTGGTAATGTTCATATCTTCTTCGGTATGTTAGTTTCTCTAGGAGCGGAGAGGTGACTTCATGCTGTGTGGATCAGTTATAATGTCCGAGTGGGAAAGAGAAGAGAAGAGGGGAGGAGAGAGGGTCCAACAGCCTCGCGAGAGCCAGTCCTTCTGCTGTGTGTGTGTGTGTGTGTGTGTGTGTGTGTGTGTGTGTGTGGAGAACGTAGACATGACGGGTTTCTATTGCAGTTTCAGTGGAGTCTCGTTGGGAATGAAGGCCCAGTTAAGTTTTCAGGAGAACCAGAGCAGCGCGGTCCAGTGTGGTTCAGGTCTGAGGTGTGTGAGTGTGTGCAGGGGGAGAGAGGAGAGGAGATGGGTGGATGTTGTCTCTACATGTTGTTGAAGCCGTAAGCGGGCTGAGCGGGGAAGCCGGCGGGGGCGGCGGGGTAGCCGTAGCCCGGGTACCCTGGCTGGGGAGCCGCAGGAGAGGGAGAGGGAGGCAACATCAGCTGCTGGCCTGAGCACACAAACACACACAAACAGGGTTACATGCTAATAGACAAACAAAAAATACAACTAAATGCACATTGCTGTACTGTTAATGTTCACTGTCTTTCACAGAGATCATTTGTCAAACTGTTTTTACCAAAATGGATTTCTTTGTCATCAGGTTTTCAGTTAAAGCTGCAGTTGGTAACTTCAAGCAAATATGATAAAAAGTTATTTTTATCAAACTGTCACTATATCCTGACACTGCCTCCTCCTAGTTTCCACCGCACCCGAACAAAAACAACCAGAGCCGAGCTTCTCTAAAGTAGCTGTCTATCACTGTTCGCAAAACTCGCAAACTCCGATCAAACTGCCAGACTATCTGTCAAGTTTCTGTTACTGTAACGCCTATTTCTCGCCTGAATTGTTTTCAGAAACATATTGTAGTGTACTGATTAGCTGTAAAATTAAAAAGTTTGCTGTGAGCGGTTGTTGGTTTTTGCTTGACTGCTTGTGTGCTTCAAGTTTCAGTGAATGGCTCATTACCTTCATCCAATCTGTAAACCTTTGGTTAATGTTGACAGACATTTTCTAATCAGGTTTTACATACAGTTTGACACACACACAGGTAAATACAGCAGCTCACAGCCTGCTGTTATCACAGCGGGAGGCAGTTTTAGGCCTGTAGACCTACCAAACACTATCGGCTGAGGCTCCGTCACCTCCTCTTCAGTTTTCCTCTGGCTGTCGGCCTCCTCCAGTTTGTCCACCTGAAGGCAACAAAGAAAAGAGAAGAGATCAGACGAGGATCACTCACACACTGAGCAGAATAAAAGGAAGTACATACATTGTAGGTATCCTGCAGAAACCTTGTTACTCCATGTACTCTGCTTGTTTAAACTTAAAGATTTTAAATGCACATTTAAAAATGTGTCCCATTAGTGACATTATATAAAACAATGTCAGCTGTCAATAAAAAAGAAAATATTATGAATATAAGATTTTTGCCGGACACCTACAATGTAGTGATCACAGTGTGCCAGTTATATTTAAATTACTATGTATTTGGTGTACTACAATAGACCATAAACTCAATACAATATAGATAACACGGTAGACTTATCACACCCAATTCTGAAAGACAAAACTACACACAGTGCTTCACAGTGCAGCTACGGTTGGTTACCTGAGAGAAGATGCCATGCAGGTTTGGTGAGAGTTTCTAACACAGCGTCCAGTACAAATGTTAAGTCAACAGTTAAAGTTAAAGGGCCGGTTCACCCAAATCACAAAAAAACAACAACCACTCAACCCCCTAGTGGTATCTGACCATGCACTGCTGAGACTTCTACTCCTACTATCACTACAATTCAATAAAGTAGAATAAAATTCAATTTATGCTGCTAGAAGCTGAAAAATTACATTTAATAAAAACCTCCAAAGCAACGTCTCTTTCCAGATATGATGTCCTTGTTGTTTCCAATTAAAACTGTTGACAACAAGGTCTGTGGATTATCATGAATAACAAGATAGCAAGGACATCATATTTGGAAAGGCACTGCTATTGAGTTTCTAAAATTACATTTTTTTAATGTTTTGAGCACCAGAAATAAAAGCAGATTCACAACACCTACCTCAAAAACACAGGAAATAATCCTAAAACTACATGCTGGCTAGATACCACTGGGGGAATATGTTTGTTTTCTTTTGGGATTTGTGTGAACTGACCCTTTTAAAAGTAAAACATATAGTGGGATTCAAGGTTAAAGAAATATTACATTGTGTATTAAGTAAAGGAGGAGCTATTCATGCCTATATGCTGACATTTGCAGCCATTCACAGTTAACAGTCTCATATCAATTAACGACAATCACAGCTTCCACATGCATCCTGTCAGCAGGCCCTCCTGACACAGTTTCACTGAGTCTATTTCATTAAAATCAAGCTACATATTAGAATATTAGCCAGGCATATAGTGTTTGTGCGGTGAGCTGGGTGTACTGCCAATCTTCCTATAGACGCTAAGTGCGAAGAAATGATCAGGCATTGTGCTTCAACTGCTGAATACAAAAGGTTTCTGATGTAAGTGGAGATTAATTAAAAAACAACGGTTCTGTTAAATTAATCTGGTTGTGTAATGTGAGTCAGAATTTCAAGAAATGAAGAAAAGAAATTTGGACAAAATAGTGAAATGGTTAAACAGCACTTTCCTGTATATGACAACAAAACATTATATAGAGTGTGAATAAAAAATTATTTCTGAAATGCAGATTTGAAAAACAGGATTCATCTAATAGAAATGGATGTGATTTTAGTATAAAACGAGACATCACTTGGCTGTGCTGCCTGTCGATTGCCAACAGTAAGATGTCAAAAAAATGTCTCTCAGTGTCATGATTCCATAACAACCAGTCTGACCAATCATTTATGCAATAAAGCGTTTGGTCTCTTGAAAATAAACTGTATGATGAGCTGAAATAAACTAAGAGAATATCCGCAGAGACAGAGGAAAAGGTGTCCCCATAACCTGTAATTAGTGTTTGTAGCCCTGCGCTGATCATATAGTATAACAAATATACATCTAACAGTTAAACATCTGAACCTAGAACGTGTTAACCTGGAGTTAGAAACATGGGGATGCATCTAACAGGTCTGGAGTGGCTCGCTCTCCTGGAGTCTTTGGAAAGCATTAGCCAGGTTTTATATTATACTGTATCGTACCAAAACATCAATCTGGTGATTTTGCATCAGCACGACAATAGTCAGGATTTTAAAAATGCCACTTAACACGAGATGCAGCCCCAAGAGAGAGGAGTTAGAGGGTGAGAGGTATCTGTTAGGCCAGGATGGACTGATCCTGGAGAACAAGATGGTGCACAGGCTTTGGCTCCAGACATCAACACAGCGTTTAAAGTTAAAGGGGCTCTCGACTGGTTCAAGACTTTCACGTTACACCTCCTGGATACAGTGAAAATCTGTTCAACCATCGATCATAAAATGCCAGAAAGTTAGGAGTCTATAGAAAATACCGTAGAACTAAAATACTTTTGTTGCATATTTACATAAAAGCAGCAGCTAAATATATTTCCGTTGTTAACATACAGTCCTTCATAGTGGTTCTTAAACCCTTTTAGTCATAAATAACGATAACGATTATTTAATCTGTCGTTTATTTTCTCGATTACTCGATTAGTTGTTTGGTCTATAAAATGTCAGAAAATGATGAAAAATGTCCATCAGTGTTTCCCAAAGCCCAAGATGACGTCCTCAAATGTCTCGTTTTGTCCACAACTCAAAGATATTCAGCTTACTGGAGTAAAGAAACCAGAAAATATTCACATTTAAGAAGCTGGAATCAGAGAATTTTAACTTTTTTTTCTGTAAAAAATTACTCAAACCGGTTAATCAATTATCAAAAAAGTTAAACTAATCGATTAATCGTTGCAGCTCTAGTCACAAAACTGTTAAAGCTGCTACTTCAAATTGCAATAAGCTATTTCCACATTTAGCCTGTTGTTTTATATTTTTGCACTGAGCATCACTAGACACCTCATTTGCCTTTTTTCATATTTTCATGAATTTGTTTCTGCTTCGCTGCTGAAAGCCTTTATTTGAAAAATGCTAATTCTTTAACCCATAATGTACCAGCGAGATAATCAGGTTCCCCAGGAGGATATAATTTAGAAACTGTTTCCAGCAGATGAACTCAAAATGTATTAAAAACATGTTGTTGTGTTGGCGCTGAAGTGGAACAAAAGCCTGCACAGACCACCACAGCTCTCCAGGACCAGAGCCGGTTTAGGCCGTTATACTCAGTCTACAGTCCATGCTAGGTTCCTACATCAGAAACCTGAGAGATGAGTTACAACAAAACAACAGACAGAACACGTAAGAGGAATAAAAAAGAGGGCCAGAGACCGTCACCTTCGCTGCAAACTCATCAACCTGGAAAAGAACCCAAAGAGATGACCTCGAGTGACCTCACATGTCTACAGGTCGGCATTTTAGGAAATCATGGTGACCAGAGGGAGTTCACTGGTAAATATGCTTAACTACCATTACGTAAGAAACTAAACCTCCCTGTATGACCTGTTTTTAAATACCTCCAGGAGATATTACAGACTACTGTCCACCTCTCACCTGTCAGGAATTTAAACAATCTACAAAAAATAAACCAGTTTTAGTGCAAAGTAAAAATGCAGAACTTGTTTCCTCTAAAAAATATACAATAATTAAACCTACTTTTACATTTAAACAGAAACTTAAAATGAACAATAAAGACCATTAACTCTTTGTATTGCTCTTCAGTGGAGCACTAACCTTCGTCAGGTACTCCCTCATGACCTGGATGAAGTACGGCATGGCAAAGTCCATGATGTTGTGCCTCCAGGCCAGCTCCAGCACCACGTCAGGGTGCAGCAGGTCGTAGGAGGCGAACAAGCAGGCGGCAAAGCACTCCTTCCTGTCCTCCTCCAAGAACCACTGGAGCAGAGTCTCCGCCAGCTCGGCGTCCTTAGACTCTGCGGCGTACAGCATGGCATCCTGGGAAAGACAGGAATACAGTGTATGTAGTAGTGCACTGACATGATTTGCTTGATGTTAGTGTTACTGTCCATGTATCCCCATCTCTAAAGAATAAACAAACAAACAGCGCCATCTATAGGAACATGGAGGTACGTGCAAGAGCTTTTCTGTCATTAAAGGTTTCTTTTCTCACCTTGTAGAGTTTGTCCTTCTTGCAGAGCTCCACACTCTGTCGCCAGCGGTTGTTGCCTTTGTACAGGTAAGCAGCGATACGTCTGAACTCGATCAGCTCGTGTTTCTCTAACCTCTGCGCCAGACCGATGGTGTCAAAGTTGTCATAGGCGTCGATGGATGCTCTCAGGCCCTGTGGATAACACACAGAATAAAAAAATATCACATCACAGACCAGAAAGTGAGACAAGAGATACCTGAACCAGTTAGATTCTAGTAACTGGACCTCAGCAGTGCCACTTAATGACCACAGAAGCTGGGTATATTTATTACCAGAGGTGGGACCAAGTCATTGTTTTGCAAGTCTCAAGTAAGTCTCATGTCTTTGCACTCAAGACCCCAGTCATGACGTGCTCGTCACCAAATGTAATGCCATTTTAACAACAGAGTAACTGGCGCCAACTGGCGCTCAGTAACGTTAATAAACGTTAGTTCTTCATGGTTTTCTCCTGCAACTTGATTTGATGCTGTTGGATCGGTTCAAACAAAGTGGATCTGGGTAATTCAGTGTAAGATAATCAAATGCAAGTCCCAATAATATTCACCAAAAATAAAGAGATAAACAACAAAAGATAGAAATTCCCCACGAGTAAATCCTCTTCCTAAACAAATATAGGATCTTTGTTCAGTTGGTTCAGTTTAGTTATTTCCTCACGAGTAAGTCCTCTTCCCAAACAAATCAATAATGGATCTCTCAAAAAGTAAATAAACCCAACATCTCTGATGCTGTCGGAGTTACCCCCGGTAACGGGCAGTTGATCGTCTTCGTGCACACACTTTTTAAATAACTTACTTTTTAATTTTTGGGTTTGGGGGGAAGGTATCAAGTCCAAGTGAAGTCACACGTCAGTGGTGTTAAAGTCCAAGTCAATTGCAGGTCTTTTTTTTATTTTGTCAAGTCTAAAGTCATGAAATTCGTATCTGACTGGAGTCCACACCTCTATTTATTACTAAATGAATTTAATATTTTAAAACTTCCCCTCAAACACCATCTACAGTGAAGCAGCTACTGGGAAAGTCTAAGTCCCTTTTCATCAGGTGTTTGCATCATTTTGTCTACTTTGTATTATCAACATGAATGGCTGAGAGACCTGGTAGTCTTCCTCCTCTGTCAGCAGGTTGTTGAGGGCTTCGTTGACCGACTTGTTGTTGGTATTCTGGACTGACCTCAGGTAAGGCTTGACCAACTCCAGCTGGTTCATCTGATCGAGAAAAAACAACCCAAATCATGTTTGTCTCTGCATACTGAATGTAAAGAAGGTTTGGTTCACAGAGGTTGACCTCGTCGCTGGTTACCTTGCTGAAAAAGTTGACGGCTCGGCTGTGGTCCAACCGCGGGGACAGGATGGTCAGCAGGTCATTCAGTAGGAGGGGTTTATATTCCAGGTAGAAGGAAAGAGATTTATAGTACAACTCCACATTGGCAACCTGAGGAGAAATAATCATACATATCAAGATTACAAAACGCAAAGATGTTTGAGAAGAAAATGAACGGTTCAGTCACTCTTTTACCTTAGCAATAATGTCCTTGAACGGCACTTCTTTCCACGCATCTGTCGCATGTGACATCATCGTGATGGCAGCGTTGTCAAACTCCTCATATTTATCGTAAAGGAAAACAAGCTCTGCCCATAAATGAGACTGCTCGGCTGCACGAAGGACCTGCAGAACACAGAAAACACAGAACAATGTCATTCAGGGTTCAAACTGAAGCACTCTTTCATGACTGTCAAAGCTTAGTTTGGTTAAATTCGTGGACTCAGATTTGGTATTTTGGGGTAAAACTTGACATTATATACATCATGTCAAAAGACAGACTTAATTTGAAACACACACAGAGAGAGACATGCTGTACCTTTGGGATGTTGACCCTGGACCAGAAGAGCTCCAGGTGCTCCCTCATCTTCTGAGGTTTGAACTTGGAGTAGAGGATGGCGAGCTCGGTGAACATGCCCATGTGGGCCCGCTCCAGACCCAGCGCGGCCTCCAGCAGAGCGATGAGCTCCTCAAAGTAGCCGCGGTCCTGATAGTAGCTGATCAGGTCCTCCAGCTCGTCGGCGTGGATCACGATGTGAAGGCCGCAGATCTGCGCCAACCGAAACTCTTCGCCGTCCACACACGCGAAACACACCTGATGATCGGAGAGAGGATATGCGTGAAATCTTCTGTCTATATCAAGGTTATAATAATTTTGAATTTTGAATTAGTTTTTATTTTATTTTATTTTTTACTTTTCAATTTCATTTTAGTTTAGGTGATAAAATCTTCTGTGATGGAAAATAAAGAATCCCAATTGTCACAGTTTAAAAGAGGCTAAAGGTGTTTGTGTGCCAGTTACCTCCTTCCATGTCCGTGTGCTGTTGGCTTTCCTGGCGCTGTCCACAGCAGCCTGGTACTCTCCCAGGTGGACTAGCGTCGACGCGAGGCGAGCAAAGTTGGACACATTGTTGTATAAGAGCTTGGCTGCTTCATACATGCCTTCATCATAACATCTATCGCCCACCTGGAGAAAGAGAGGGAGAAATTAGCAGGTAGATATACAGCTACTAGAACTACAACACTCCAGCTGTGGTGTTTTTCTAACCTGCTGTATGTGAGCATTGTTGGGCCCGCTGATGAACTCCTCCAGCTCAGCCAGACGGTTGGTTTTAGCTAAAGCAAAGATCAGCTCCGTCTCCACATACGACTCTCTGGCTTTCTTTCGAGCCATCTGGAGAAATTTAACCAAGTCCTCCCAGTTATCTGCAAAAACACAAAACCTCAAAGATCAACTCAGATCAATCACACAGGACAGACGATCAATGTGAGTGCCAATCAGTCTTACTGTTCTTGCTGGCTGCGTTGACCACCTCCATGTACGCCGAAGGGTCCACAGCTTTGATATACGAGTCAATGGCCTCCTTCACCAGGTCTCTCTGCAGCTGAGCTCTGGCTAACTGGCTCCACACCGCAGGCTCATTACAGCGCTCAGCAAACTCATAGGCACGATCCAAGTTCCCAATGTGCTCTATCAAAACCTGGAGAAAACAGGAGAGAGATGCTTTAAATGATCTGATATACAGGCACGTACAATGAGATTACGTTTTTTAAAAAGTCCTAAGAGAGATGCACTGACCTGCAGCATTAATTTCCAATACAGATTCTAAATACTCAAATGAATCAATACTTTTAATGGCCTGAACTTTGGAGAGAATTGCACAAATCCTTTGTTAACAATGTGTAAGTGAATAAATTCCTTACAATAAGAAAAATATGATCAAAATTAAAAATGCAACTTGTGCTAAACAATGTTTCTATCTGGGACGTCTTGCCTTAAAATCAGTGCAGCTGAAGCAGTAATACTGTTATTCTACCTGTATTGCTGAGGTGTTGACATCGAACTTCTTGAAAATGGCGAACGCTTCTTCAAAGAGCTCATTGCTGATGGCGATGTTAGCGATGTCTGGAGCGTCGTAGTTGTCTAGTTTGTTGATGTACTCCATCACACGAGTGCGGTCGGCCTTGATGGCCGTCAGAATCAGCAGGTTCTGGAGGTTTCTGGGAAAATAGAGGGAATACTTGAAAACAAGTATTGTGGTTAAATTATTATGATGCCTAACAAGCTGTACGTCTGCTGTACCGGTGTTCACTGAAGACGGAGTTATCAAGCACAATCTTCTCCAGCAGTTCGATGAGCTCGTTGGGAAGGTCTGCAGTCATGAAGGCCTTGACGGTGACTGACACCTCCTCTGGGTCCTGGGTCTCCGACAGGGCCGTCTGCACCACCTGAGATCAGATAGAAAACAAACATAAAACACTATTCAATCACAGCCTGCATCACTTCAGCTGGAGGACGCCTGACCTGGTCGATGAGTTGTCTTCTGAAGGGGTTGTTCTCTTCCAACACGTTCGCCCAAAGGTCCGGATCTTTCCGTCGCACCAGATACCGAGCCTCGCTCTTGAATAAAGAGTTCTCATTGCACACCTGAGAAGAAAAGATATAACGTGATTAAAGATTCATCAATGCTGGAGTTATGTAAATAATCATCTACTTAATGTGATCTACACACTTTGATGAGGTCCAGGTCACATTCTCCTCTCTCGTAAGCAACACAGGCCAGGTGGGGGTCCCTCTTCTCGCAGTATTTTCCCACCACGGCGCTGTCGTAGAACGTGTTCTCCTTCAGGAAGCGCTCGGGCGTGTTGTTGCTGTCGATGTAGATCTTGGCCAGGGCGTTGTGGGTAGCCGGCTCCTCGCATCCGTCGTGGATACGGGATTCCAGCCACGTCAACAGAAGTTTTAACCTGAGAAGATGAGGGAAAAAAACGCACTGTTTTGAATATCATCTTAACTAAATCACATAATATGCAGCATTTAGAAGAATCTTTCAACTAATGTGCATCAATATTTAAGGGAGAATGCTCTCTAACCCTCAATTATGTTACTGTTACTGTAGTGTAATGCACAGACACAACACTAGATGTCAGTGTTGTGCATCCAGCAGTGTCATGCTATACTGGAAGTATTCATGTTCACATTCACTCTCTAATACAGAGGTGTAACAATGGGTTTGCAATGAAAATAGCTTCGCTGGATAAAGAAGAGCACATTTGTTGAGCCTTACTGAGTATCTGCGTAAAACACAGGCCTCCAAAAACCCAGAGAGAATCAACATCGGTGGCACCTTGTGTGCTAAAATGAAAATATTTATGCCATCTTCTGTAGTGGAGAAACTGCTGAGCGAACACAGAGCAAAAGACAAACACAAGAGCCCACATATTTCTTCATATTTACTTATCTGCATATTTCAGTCACCTCTGTTTGTCTTTCGCTCTGTGTGTGCATTCAGTGATTTATGGATATCAGACGCTATAATAAATATTTAAATTTCTGCAAGCAACGTGCGTCTAACTTTATTTCTGTTGATCGTCTCGAGCAGTATTGACAAAAAGATGATTGTTTTTCATGTCTCGTCCCAGAAATAATGCATTACTACGATCTTTTATTTATAGATCAATTTCTCTCTGGAATAATTTGCCTCAAAGTCTCTGCTGCATTGTTAGTAAATCAATGTTTAAAAAGAAACAAATGTTATCTAAGACTGTAATTTGTTTGCTGTGGTTGTATTTGTTTTGTTTGGTATGCAACCTCAAGGAGTCCTATTAAGTTTTATCTGTAACTAGTTATTTTCTAAGGTTTTTATTTGTATATTTGTATGGTATCTTAACGTGGGTGTTTTAGCTGGTTTAGATTAGCTGGTCGCTATGGCACCAATTAATGGGTATCCTTAATAAAATGAAATCAAGTCAGTATTTATTTTTTGACTTCTGTGACTTGAAGATCGCCGTTTTCTGTCTGTACTGGATAAACATACGGTATGAAGCGGTTCAACAGAACATAAACTGGTTTTGTCTTTCAGTGTAAGGGCAGCCAATATAACCACTACATTACATTTTTAAAGAGGCTCAATTAAACACCTATTGGGTACCTACAGAGATGCATAAGATGCTTTTGCAACAGGTACCAAGTTACTTTGACACGCAAGTATCAGATGTTGCATCCAATGAGACATACAGAAGCAACTATGCAAACTGACAAGAAATAGCGGAAGTAGGGCTGCACAATTAATCCAAATTGTATCAAAATCTCAAAATAGCCTATTGCAATGTTCAAATCGCAGGATGAGGAGGAAATCGCAATATTTGTTAAACAGGAAATGTTTGTCAAAATACCATTTTAAATTAAATATTATGGTGCAGCAGAGATGTCCTGGCCTCCACGTCATATTCTACAGACGTAAGAAAACATCTTTGTTTGGTACAGATTCCCTCAAAAATCACACCATAATTACTTCAATATGTTTTTCAATGAAAATGGGACTAATGATGTAAAATATATAATTTCCTATAATATCGCAAATCATATCGCAATTGCAATATCAGTCAAGATAATCGCGATTAGATATTTTTTCAACATCATGCAGCCCTAAGTGGGAGTCATTTATCATTTACCTGTTCCTCTTCTCTACCTCCTCCACCAGCTCATCGGTGGAAAACTGCCCTCTGACCACCATGATCAGGTTCTTAATGACATCCTCAGTAGCGTCGACATCCAACAGACCGCCTATCACCACCGGTAGACGACTGGGGTTCACCTGAAAACATGTGCAACGAGTTGAAAATAAAGATGTCAACATACAGCCCAAATATGGCTCAAATGAATATAAAGTCTCAGCCGTAGTGTTGATCTTACTTTCTGTACGTAGATTTCAATATATTTCTGCAGATTGTTGCGGTAGAGGTAGAGCACTAGGTCGTGGACGAAGTCAAAGCGATCACACACAATGATGAGAGGAAGCTGGTCTGTTAGCTTGGCCTCCTAAAAATAGAAGAAACATGAGATTAAACTGCATCAAACGGGTACTACATCACAAAACTGCTGCTGAGTGATAAAATCAATCTTCCCTTTTTACCTTGAGGAAGTTTTTAACCCTCTCCGGGTCGTAACAGTTGCTCTCTCTACAGATCCTCTCCACTTCTTTGATCTGGCCTGTTTTGCAGGCAGCCTGGATGTACTTAAAGTGAACGTCGGGCTCCTGGCTGAAATTCACAATCGACCCAAGGAAGTAAAACAAGCCTTGAATGGAGACAGGGGGGGGGGGGGGGAGAAACAGCACACAAGTCAGCTCAATCTATGATAATTTACAGCCTAAATTTAATACATTCTCTTGCTCTAACATGACCAAGAAGTGCACCCCGCCCCCCCACCTATGTGTGACACCTACCCTCATAACTCTTGTAGGATTCAAAGAGCTCCACTAACGCCTGCGTCCCCAGCTGCTCGTGGTACTTAGACGCTACCTGGACGCAAAGCTGCAGGTTCTGCCTGATGTTGGCTGACAACATGGCCCTTAAACACTCCAACGAGTCCTCTACTGATAAAGAGCCAAAGAAGTTCACCAGCCACTAAAAGGAAAAGAGATAAGAATAAGGAAAAAGACAGAAAGTGAGACAGAAAAGTAAGAAGGGAGGACAAGGAGAGAGGGGTTTAAAGGGCATTTTCACGCATTATCACAAGCAAAGGTGGCTGTTCCCGAGAGAGCGATATTCTGAGGTGTGACCGAGCATCCACAGGCTGCATACCTCAGGGTTGAGCAGATGTGTGTGCACCACAGCTCGTTTGATATCGTACAGGTCCGTGTAGTGTTCAAGAGCTCTCTGCAGCAGACCTGCCTTCTCGCACAGCTGGGCGACGTGGGGGCGGTCATAGTGGGTGAACATCTGGTTCCCCAGGATTGCATCTGCTACCTAAAAAAAAACACACCAATCGCGTTCAATATCGGCAAAGGTGAAGTTGCTTTTTGTAACCAGGACAGGAGTGTTCACCTGGGGGGCGTGTATGAGGTTCATCTCAAGCAGACGTGTCTGTAAGTGTCCTTCAGCGGGGCGGTTGTTCTTCAGAGCGTCCAACAGGAAGGAAGTGCACTGCTGGACCAGGTTGCCCTCCATGAACACGTCTACGATCTACCAAAGGGCAACAGGAAAAACAAACAAATGTTAGATTCCTACCATCTGTGAACTATGATTTGAGTTAGCACGCATGGCAAGATTAGAGCCGCACACCATTAAGAACCACAGGCCCGGTAGCCAGATGTTTCAGCTTTTCTTATTTAACAACATCTGTGGAGGCTACAGCTGAAAATGGGGCGTGCGTGTTGACTTAGAGAAGCATCAAGTTCTCTGGTTGAGATCTGGACGGAGCGGAGCGATGATGTGGCTTTAAAAGGAGGAGGGGAGGGTCACTGACTCAGTGGATTCCTGGTATTGCTGGCACATCTGGAATAACACAAATGGAGGCTCCCACACACACTGGGCACTTTGTGTGTCTGCGTACATGTGTGGGGGTAAAACGTAACATTGTAAATCTCTAGCGAGTGTTGGTGTGTGTTGTTACCTGGTTGATGTTGGCCAGCGGCTCCTCGTCCTGGACCAGCATCTGGGCGAACTGCAGTCCCTGGTCTGGATTGACACGCATCACATTTCTCAGCAAAAACACCCAGTCTGGGGTGTAGCCCACCTACAAAAGTACCGTCGATAAACCGGATAAAAATGCAATTCTCAATCCAGTAATAATGAATTCATACAAAGACACCTACTGTGCATTCCAATTATTTTAATTCTATTTAGTATGCCAGAAGAAAGATTTAGTATGTCCCAATACATAGTATGTCAAATGCAAAAATACCAGGATGTCCTGCTACATCCAGTTGCATTTTGCAGTGTGCAAGCCAGCATGCTTTTCTGGCTATTCTGACCCACAATCCTATGCAATGTTATGACAAAGTAGTGTATCTCAATTGTATGCATACTGCATGCAACAGTACGTACTAAATGTAGGCCCTAGTATTATAATCTGTACTCAATATACAAACTCAATAAACATTCTACCACAATATGTTTCCACCAAATAGCATTGTGCAGTGTTTTCTCATGCATTATGAATTATACATGCAATGAATGAATGTGTTTTCAATGCATAGTTAAATAAAGGAATGCTCCTTGATTACCTTTTTAGCATACAGCACAATCTTCTGGAACTGGCCGGTCTCAGCGAAGCACTGGATGACCTTGCTGGGGACGTTAGCTCTGAGGTACACACTAAGAGCGAGGGTGGGGTCGGTGGCCTTCACCAGGTCTCCCAGCTCCTCTGAGCACTCCAGCTACAACACAGACACAGTCACAGTTACCAGTTAATGATCATTGTGTGTAGATGATACGACATGGTAAGTGAGCAGTATTTATAGGTGTTCTAATCTCCCGGTCCTACCTTGTCCTCTTTCAGCCACTTCTCCAGTAGCTGTTTGCGGCCCTGCTGCAGGACGGGCCTGCACAGCTCCAGAGACTCAAACTTGTTGAGCTGGCCCTGATCCAGCAGAATACCAAAGTACTGCAACAGTGGAGAGGCCTGACCAGGCTGGGCCGGGACACTCTGAAACTTTCGGATGGTCTCTGACGTCCGCAGGATACCCTGAGGGGGGGGAAGGATGGCCAAGAACATTTAATACGTACTTTTACGGACTTTTTACAACACTGAATCACAGTGGGTGTAACTGCTATAGTGTTTAAATCATCACCAGATAAATACTCTATAAATTGATCTACATTAAAGGAACAGTGTGTAGCATTTCAGGGGATCTATTAGCAGAAATGGAATATAATATTCATTATGTTTTCATTGGTGTATAATCACCTGACACTAAGAATCGTTGTGTTTTCGTTAGCTTAGAATGAGCCCTTTATATCTACATAGGGAGCAGGTCCTCTTCACACCACTAAATCCCACCAAATCCTACACCTTGTACCTTAAAGTACAAATGTAAAAATGTCTGAACCTTTCCCTGGAATTGTTTCTGTCTTTTCGCCAATGCATCTGCTACACATTAGGATGTGTAAACACTATGATGCAGCAGTAGCTACAGGCGTACCTTGGGTGCTGATGCAGCAATCTTCGCGGCCTCTGAATAACTTCCCTGGGCAAACAGAGTGTTGAACTTCCTGGCAAAAATCTCCTCCGCCCCGGTGAGATTTGACCTCACAGCTATTCTCAAGGCTAGATCAGGGTTCTGCAGCACGTTGGTGGCGTAGTTGACAATGTTTTCCTCCTCAACACACACTGACAACACCTGGGAAGAAAAGATAAAAACATATAAATACTGCTCAGTAGATCAGTTTTCATAAAATGTGCGGGTTCACTGCTGGTTTCTCACCTGTCCCTTCTTGTTGACCCCGATAATTCCCGAGGTGGCTTCATGAGGGGCCGTTACAAAGATGGTCTCCGCACTGATTCGGTTCATGTAGATGCACACTCCAGACTCCAGGTCATACAGGTGAATGTAACCGTACTTTGTGATCAGATATATCACACCGTGCTTATTACCAATCTGAGGAGAACGAACAGAGACAGAGATTTAATCAGCAGTCAGCCTTATAGTTCACCCAAAAACGATTAATCAGCAGGGGTCTATCCTTACCTGCATGGCTACAGGGAAGTCTGTCTGGGCCTCTGGAGGGAAGAACACATCCACTGCTTTCTTAGCAAACGGCTGGTTTCCTGTAGCTGGCTGACCAACTTCAATGATGTGCAACTGGAAGAAGAAGAAAGCCCACATTAAGAGATGACCACAGTAAAGCAAATATAAACATGAAGGACAGCAGAGGGGACTCAATGCACTACTAATAAACTTCTTGATGTCAACATGTTGGAGCTATTTTGCAAATCAGAGCTCTTTGCCCAGAGCCTAAACACAATGTGACAGCATCATGAGTGATATCCTTGTGTACGGTCTCGGGGCCCTCACCTTTCCCCCGGCCTGTGAGCGCACAGCGAAGCAGAAGAGAGTGGAGGGTTTGGCATTCCCCTCCACTTTGAATTCCCCGAAGGCAGCGGCGTGCCCCTCGATGGGCTGGGACACTTTCCTGTCAACAGAATACAGCTGCATCGCCCCAACCACGCGGTTTTGCTGCAGGACAAAAAGAGACGAAGCAAAGAGAAATTAAAGAAATCATTGATGCATTTAAGTCATTAACACTTAAAGGAATAGTTCTAACATTTTGGGAAATGCGTTTATTTGAAGTCTCTGCTGGTTGCTGGCAATCTCACAGTGACGAGAAAAAATAGCAGCCCGTAATCCTCAGTAGAACCACAACTTGTCGTTTTTGCAAACCAAACAAATGAGATGTTGTTGACATGTTAATTAGTCAACTGTAGACCTATTTTCTAAGGCTGTCCTTGACCAAAAGAATTCTTAGTTGACTAACACTCAAACGATTTTGTCGACTAATCGATTAGTTGATTTTTATATATTAGTTGACCACTTTAAATCTTGTGTTTATCAGAGATGTGCTCATAAGTTTCTTGACTACGTTTTGATCCTGCTTGGATCTTCGTCGAAGTAAGATCGAAACATAGCCAATAAAAATATTATGGCATGGAGTAGTGTGCAGGCGTTACCTTTTTCTTTACTGACACTGTTCTGACATCCTTGCACGTACATGATGTGCGTATAATTCTTCTTCAGCTCATACTTTTTTTGGAAATAAGTCATTCAGCATGAAAAATTACTAATCGACTTAAGAAATCTCCTATTATTTTGGTACACTTGAACAGAGCCAGGCTAGCTGTTTCCCTCCATTTCCATTCTTTATGCTAAGCTAAGCTAATCACCTTTTGGATCCAGCTTCATATTTACCATACAGAAAGTAAATAAGCATATTTTCCAAAATGTCAAACTATTTCTTTCAGATCAAAACAAAAGGAGAATGTCTGAATCTCTTCTTCTTCCTCCTTTTCCAGTCTGCAACCAATAAAGTCATTCTTGACACCATCATGTCATTAATATGACATGATGCCCCTAAAGCTGTTTTGATTTACATATTTCTTTCTGTTTCTGTTGTAAAACAACTCACAGCCATCGACTCTGAACAGGCTTAATTCATCATTTGTGAAGCTGGCATCTCTGCATGTATCCACTCTGGTAAGTGTTTTTTAGAGCTGTGGTTCTGGCTGTGAAAACGCAGGATTAGTGTTGCCAGAAGGGGAAAAACGGAGAGATATCTCAGTGTAGACTTTTTGTCCTGTGACGCTGTAGATAAGGGATCAGACAGAGTCATAAATCATGCTAATTCCTTTCAAAGATATTTTCTGTCATGTGCACTTCAACAGTTTGAGGCATGTGTAAACACGCCTGCGTGTGCGTGTGTGTGTGTGTGTGTGTGTGTGTGTGTGTGTGTGTGTGTGTGTTTAATACCTGAGCAGAAATCCCTATCAGCAGCAGCCACTTCTGCTGCTCGTCAGTTCTGTAGTTGATGATCTGACATCCCGCCAGACTGGCGTGCCGATCGAATACTTTGGTGGGTTGGGAATCTCCCTCCATGCTCCAGTGGAAGACGGCAGTATCCGTCACCAAGGCGACGGTGTTTACCGATATCCACTTCCAGAACATGACCTCCTCCGTCATAGTGTGAGCTTTCACCTTACTCTTCATCTCGATGTTGAAGATCTGCAGCGTCTTGGCAGCTGAGGGAGGCAAACAAACAGAGACAGGAAGTGAGACAGACGGGCAGCGAGAAGTTAGAGAAAGACATCAGTAGACTCAACACTATCTGTCAGTAGATAATAGAGCTGGGTAATGTCACTTCTAATTGAAAATCTGAATAATTTCACACATTTACCTCAATGACAATGAATTAATGATGTCTTATTTAACGCTGGTTACAAAACACTACTGTATTTACTGCCTGTGTGGCATTCTATAACAACTACGACGACTAAAAGTCTGTATTTTCTGCTGAAATCATTTTCATGTATGTGTTTTACTATAAATACTGGGCTATTTTGTTTTGAATCTTCATGTATTAAAAACAATTTGGGCATAAATAATGACTGAAAACCTTTTAATCAACATTTCAACTGGCATGTACATGAATATGTGGATGTTTGAGATAAGAGGCTGTTTTGTTTTGTCTACATAATTTATACATATATATATATATACTTGATTTACTTAATTTCATTGTGCAATGACAATAAAGGAATTCTATTCTTAAATAAAATAAATAAATATATAAAAATATGACCTTAGTGCCTGCCTCTTGTCCCAAACAGCACTCCCATAAACACAGCCAGGAAATATTTGACCAAACAGATTTTCTGAAATGTATTTTGGTATCTGTATATTTTCACTGTTCAAGGCAGCCCATTCAGTTCAGCCAAATTATTTGAAAAACACACATTTACTCTCCTCTATCTTGTGGTATCCAGCCGCACATATATATATAGAGGTTTGGTTTTATTTGCGCAGGTTTCAAGATATCCGTGTCTGAAATCTCTGCCGACAACTCAACACAATACAGATAAGAAGGAATGTTCCTTGTGGAGTTTACAGCATTGAAAAAGTATATTTAAAAAACTGCTGCTCTGAGTAATCACAGACCTCCATATGAACATGTTTGAATGGAAATACTTTGGTAGTGCAGCAAACTGTATACAGCATGTTCTGTGGATTATTTAGAGCAACAGAGAAATAGTTTCTGTTAAAAATATGTTGTGATCACCACGAACTAAATGCCTCCACTGTAATGATGAAATCTCACACACAAATATCTCACTAGCTGGGCAAATAAAAAAAAAACTCTCTGCATAGCTACATACCACCAGAGGACAGAGAAAGGTCTGTTTTTCGTCATTGCGGTTACGAAGGTTTTATAGCCTGAGGAATCACCACTGTGTGCACAGTAACCTGGTCGACACTTCAACTGACCTCTGGCTTCTACAGGAGGTAGACGGCAGCTTTAAGAAGGTCATAATGAATGAATAACTGAATAAACTTGGAGATACAGAGCTCTAATACCTTCATATGACCAGTAAAGCTACAGCGAAACAAACAGGTGAGGTAATGCATGATTCAGGTGACTGTATGATGATACACTGATGGCATCCCTGATATGCAGATCTGATATGGCTCACTCAGGCGTGCAAAGACACACACGGTGACCCGACTCTTTTCGGCCAGTAATATCTGATGATGCATACCACACATACACCCCCAACAGCATACAACGAGTCATGCTCACACATGTTTAGTTCTCATATGGATATGTAGGATGTGTGCCAGCAGGTGACGTCGGAGCAGGGCTGTGATACAGAGATTATAGAAGTCATTTCTAAACTTCTTTTGATTGATCAGTGGTCACAAAAGCTCATATGTGGGAAGCTTTTATGAGAGAGACATGGCTACAGAGGGGTTAGACAGACGGACAGAAAGATACTCACCGTCTGAGAAAGGACAGAGAGCAAGGGAGAGAAAGCAAAGTGTCAATCAGGTAAGAACGAGGAGACAAAGATAGACCAGAAGGGAAAAGGGCAACTGGGGGCAACATAATCCTCAGAGGGAGAGAGAGAGAGAGAGAGAAGCATTATAGGCAAATCATCCTGATCAGCGCTTGTGTTTGTGCTCTAAGGGCTGGATTCAGTAGCAGAAAATCAATTCCCTCAACCAATTTAGTACATTCAGGCAATAGAAGTGAGTGCACTCTACATATTTACAACAGTGACGGAGCATTAGTCATTGCATGACCCACAGCAATACTAGCAGATCTGTTAGAACTAGAGAGAAAAAAACAGACTTCATCCTGGGAATTTAAAACAACAATAATAACCTCAGCGCTGATTTTTCTCACAGCAACAACAGTATTTCTGGTCTAACAGCCAGCGGTGTGGTTGCATACAGACTATACTCGTACCTTTCAGGGCGATGACCTTGCTGGCGGGGTTCATGATGGCGCTGTCGGCAGAGATTGGCCTCCTGATGGGGTTGGTGGGGTCGGACATGTCCACGATCACCACCTGGTTCTGCTCGCCCACCTTCTCTCTGATGCAGATGAACTTGTCCGACTCCATGGTCAGGTAGCTGAACCCGATGTTGGCCGGGTTCACGCCCATGTTCTGCAACTGGAAATATTAAAAAACAGCAACAATGAGAAGCTTTACCCTGATTGGGTAACTTGGCAACATAATTGACTGATAACACACTATAATCTGGTTGTAAGCAGATAAACGTACATTTTGGGAGTTAATTAATGTTTCGTTTTTCATGCACTGGTCAATCTTGAGATTTTTGCTTCCATAACATGTCTTCTTTCAGACTAGAGGAAAGAAAACATCCAAAATACACATCTAGGTGTTTATTTTACTACTTTGTCTCTTTGCGTCTGTAGATTTCTCCTAAATTCACATTAGATAATGCCTCATTTACATATTTAAACATAAAATTTCAGAAAACTCGTAATACAAAATATAATTGTCTTAATGTAAGTAATCAAATGGGGAAGTTTCATGGTGATATCTATAAGTTAATATTTTTACCCTATTCACATGTAGTGTCTTCAAAATGTATTGAATTTTACAATCTATATCTTTAAGGGTGTTTTCTCAAAATTAGTTTTTTTCTCAGACTTTGAGCCAGAAATCTCCACTTCAGCAGCACTTACATCCACCAAACTTTCCAGTTTCATTCCTATCTATATTCTGAAGGTTTTTACAGAGGGGTTTGTACATAGATCATTCATAACCTGATTTATACAACAGTTTGTTCCTGAAAACATGGCGAAAATTGATTTTTTGACAGTATTTGATAAAAAGAAATATCCAAAATCCCCTCTGTAAAAACATTTGACTCTAATATGTCAATGTTCAGATTTCTGATCTGGAAATGTATGCAAATTTGCACATATTTAATAAGATAACGCCTCATTAGCATATTTAAAACATACATTTTCAGAAAGCTTCATGGTGATATCTATTCGTTGTTGTTGTTTTTTTACTCTATTCACCTGGAGTGTCAAATACATTAATAAACACTTACAAAATATCCATATATCTGCTTAAAACTACATTATACATTTAATTCTAAATAGGGAGACTGTTACCTAGTAATCATTGGAAAGGATGAGCTGGTATTTGAGTCATATTAACATGTTAAATGAATAAAACCATGGAAGACTTCTTCATTATAGTGTGCCAACAGTTTCCTATATTTGGACTAAAAGTAAAACTCATCTAGAAGTGGATGATGACAACTACAAAGATGCAGTGGGAAAACATAAATGGCAGCAGCTGACGTTTGCCTCGCAGGGGGAAAAAAGCAGCAGCATGGCGGACCAAAAACGGTGTTTCGATTAAAATAGCAGCAGGTCTGCTCCAATTTTCCAGGGATGTCCTTAAAGGCTGTTTTCCAGACAGGAGGTCTGGTGGGAACAAGCGTGGGCTCACAGCGGACAACAGGATGTTAACTCAACAGAGCTTTAATCACACTCTTATTATAGCTGCTTAATAAAAAGCATTTTCAGAATGATGTTTGATGACGGATGTTTTGTTTTTTAACTTGCACTCCCATTATTGTGCCCATCATCACATCTCAATTATACTGAAAAACATCCAGCTTCACTTTATTCCAGCAAAGCCTGTGATTAAAGCCTGACGCTGCACTTAATCGTCTATGTGAGCAGCCGGCTGTAAGGAAGTTTAATACCGGGAGATTATTCAGCCTGAACCCGTTTGAAACTATATTAAAAGGAAATAGAGAAACCAAGAATAAATTTGAATATTTTTTAATAAAGCACCGTCAGCAAAACCGATTCATAATTCAGCGTATTTTCTTTTCTAATGAGAAGAAGTCCCCAGAGGCAACAAGACCACAGAGAGAGACTGAGCTGATGTCAACATGAAACCCTCCACCTTGGCTAACGGCGGCTGAACAGAGGAATTATTGTGCACATTGTCAAAATGACTGTGAAGTGAGAGGACAGACCCAAACACTCTCTCTCTCTCTCTCTCTCTAGGATGACTGCACTGACTGCATTATGCAGTCTGAGGCAAGCGGAAAGGAATCCTTACGCCCATCACAAGGACTGCACTATCTCTCAGTTGGCTGGTGGAGCAGGACAACAAATCATGACCGCTGCTGAGCCATTTAAATCATCTCCATAACAGGAAGGATGTATCATCATCAGCATCAGTCGGGGGTGGACGGAGGGGTCACAATGAAAGAATAAAGAAAAGTTCATTATTTATATCCGAGAAATGACATTTTTAGATTTTCCAACTACACCAATTAGATAATGTAAAGCTGCATTAATCAATATCGTTTATATTAACAGTGGATCAAATCACTGTGTGTAATGTGAAAGGAGTTTTCAGTGACAAACTAACAGAGAATTATGATGCGACTCCTCAAAGCTCTACAGAGCGTTTTAACCTCTTTTAGCTTGTTGTTTGTGTTTTATAACCCACACTCTCTCATCCACTCTCATCAACCCAATGTTCAGCAGCAATAATGCAGCTTTAATTTCAGCATTTACAAAGTTTTAACTATGATCTTATTGTTTTATTGTTCTACAAACTTCTGCTGTCCAAATTAATGAGACCAAGCAAGCTGAAAATATAACAAATATCAGATGTCTCATGCACTGCATAACAGTGGGACACAATTCATATCTTCAAACGTCAGTTTACAGCTGAAATGCGTCATTTGACAGAAAACTGAAGCAACAAAAAATATATTTTGATAATGGATGACTTGTATTAAAGAACATATTTACATGCTGTCATGTTCAAAAAAACATGTATTTTCCTCATACTGTCTGCCTGAATATGCCTGTTTTTACCCTCTGTCTGAAATGCTCTGTTTTAGCACATTACAACAGAATTGCGTTGCTAGGCAACAGCTTGGGTCTCTGTTTACTTCCTGTCAGCTGATGTCATTCACATACACTGTAAATGGAAATATGGTGCCTTCAAATGAATGCATGAGCTTGTGTTTACAACATGGGAAGTCGTGTACACAATATGTTGGCGTTCAAGTGGTTAAGTCGTGAAGAACGCAGCTGCTGAGCAACGGCAATATTAACGTTACTGTCGGCGTCTAGAAGCCATAGAGGCTAACAATTTAGCAAGCTTACAAACGGATAATATAATGCAGGAAATGCAAAGACATAATGACAGAGGAAAAAGATGACATATTAGACATATTATAAAATTACAAAGAAAAACAATATACGACTAACATCACAATATATTCACTTATTATGTACCGAAAAATGAACTTCCATGGCCTCCGCCATTTCTGACGTCAAGAAACACGTTACTGTGTAATGGTCTATATATTACATATTTGTGACATCGCAAATCCTGATAATAAAAAAGACGTTTTCAAGCAAAAACACTCACTGCTTCCAGCTTTTAGAATAAGAAGAATTGCTGCATTTCTCTCAGTTTTTCAATTTTTAATTAAATATGATTGGATTTTGGACTATTGGTGTAACAAAATTAACCAGTTGAAGACTTTGTCTTATGCTCAGGGAAACTGTGATTGGCATTTTTCACTTCTTTACGGCTTTTTATATAAATAATGTTGCAGATGAATCAATAATGTTAGTTGCAGCTCTGCACCATTTTGGTTGTTTTATACAGTACATGATTTTGCATATATAAGCCATATTGTGATGAGGATTTCAACCACTCAGCCGCAACTCAATGCACAGTTGGTTTCTGTGGAGTTATGGGGACGTACACGATAAAGACCTGAGGGAGGATTGGAGCCATATGCTGCATTTCCTCGAGACTGCCAAAACTATCTCTGGGCGTAGAGGAGAAGAGAGAGGGGAAGGGAAACCACAATAAAGATAGTGGGGGAGAAGATAAGGACGGGAGTGAAAGGAGGAGCTCAGGAAGACACAGTCCAGAATCGTACTAAAATCGAAGGGTGTTAGGAGGAGAGAACCAGTGTGAAGGAGAGAAGCCAGAGTGATAAATGTTCCTTTTACGAGATACGAAGAAAGAGGGATGAGGTGAGAGTATGTCTGAACAGCGCAGTTCCAGTAACACAGGCCTTTGGCAATCTTCGGCTCAGGGTGGGGCAACTGACTCACCGGAAGAAAACCCCCTCGCTCTCCTTCCTAGTAGAACATTCCAGACTAAAATCACACTTTAGCTACAACCTACGGCCTCCTGTGACCCATAAACTACCTCTCTAGTAATACACCTTCACACACACACTCCTATAAGTCCTCTTCCCTCAACAGCATCACAAAAATATCACAATAACAAAGGCCACAGCTGAACTTAACTGATGGTATTTGGTGAGTCACAGACTGGGTGGACGCAATGCTTGCTGAGGCACTGACTCGTCGCATCAGCAGCTGAGGATTTTGGGTTCATGAGAAGATAACACAAGCACAATCAAAACGGAGGAACGCAGCAAAAAGACGTGGAAGTGTTGCTACTTCACACTTTCTTACGTAAGCGGTAGCTACAGATGGTATATAGTCTATAGGTGAGGAGGTAGATAATACTGATGATTAAGAAAGAGCTGCTCTAATTCAGGATGAAATATGTGTATTTGAAAGAAGTGCACAACCTCCAGGTCTGAGAAGTGAAGCTAATGCTGAAGTGCCTTAACCTTGCATTCTTTCTAACAGCCAGCAGGGGGCGACTCCTCTGGTTGCTAAAAGAAGTCTGATTGTATAGAAGTCTATGAGAAAATGAGCCTACTTCTCACTTGATTTATTACCTCAGTCAACATTGTAAACATGAGTTTATGGTCTCAATCTCTAGTTTCAAGTCTTCTTCAATACAGCATGATGTTCATTTAGTAAATTATGGTCCCATTTAGAGTCCAATAGACCATAAAGCAGGGGATGCTTTAGGGCGTGGCTACTTCGTGATTGATTGGCAATGTCCGGTCTGGGAGTTGTCAAAAAAAATGGAGACCGCCAAAATGCCAAACTCAAGGCTTCAAAACGGCAGTCCACAAACCAATGGGTGATGTTACGGTTACTACGTCCACTTCTTATATACAGTCTATGTGTGAAAGGGGTCGCTCGTAGCGATAAACCCACAGGTAACTATCCCCTCAGTTCTACAGAGTTTTATAGCGTCTTTCAGCTCATTGTTTTGGTTTTCTAGCCTGCAACTTTACTGTTTCTGCTCTCATCTGCCCTCTAAAAACATTTAAGCCCAGCAGACAGACAAAGGGAATGACTAGCTGGTGAACATAGTGGAGCATTTAGCAGCTAAAGAGAAAGATATTTAATGCTGGAGTTGGTGGAGATGAAAAAACAGAGCTAAAAAGAGAGAGAATATTGGTCTAACATCCATCAGTGGACACAGAACCCCGACTCCAGATAAATGCAGATGTTGCTCCGTATCTGATGGATGAGTAAATTAACAACTGCTGACTAACATGATTTTTTATTTTAATCGTAAATAACAATTCAGTAAATGTATATCTATGTATTTATTTGTAACATATTGTTTTATAAAGTTAGGAAAGCAATGTTTAAAGTTAAGGCTGATGTTTCCTTACACATAAAGGAATGATCCCAGTCACTTCCACACAGTGAGGCATACAGCTTATACATTAAACACTGGAATCGGATCGGTATCGGGACTGAAAAAGTCGGATCGGTGCATCCCTAATAATATGTCAGTGTTGTGTTTACAGCTCGTTTCTGTGGCCTTCAAGCGACCAAAATATATGAATATCTTTGGATTTTGTTGGGCTCAGGGATATTATATTAAACATTTTTCAGTATTTTCCTGACATTTTATAGACTAAACAATGAATCGAGTTATCTAGAAAATAATCTGCAAATGAATCCTCAATGAAAACAACCATTAGTTACAGTCCAGTTCTAACAGTATGTGACTAATTTCACATTACAGAGACACACAGTGTGCGTATTGTTAGTGTGAATGACTGCTCTTTCAACGCATTCAGTTTTTGGTGACTGAACACAGACGCTCATCTTCGCCCCCCCCAGCCACTGCTGCGGTCACAGATGTGTCCTGTTAGACCGCTCTGTCATCCTGCTTCCTATCCTGATGTGATTTGCCGATCTTAAATAGGGCCTGCTTACCTCATTGCCCATCACATCCGTTGACATGGCGGCATCATTTCATCATTGCAGACAGATACAGCAGGATGCTGTAAACAGCCGCAGAGCAGCAGCAGGTTGGACTCTCCTAACTCAACCGGACAGGACAATGTTCGGGTTGCTTTCGGAGCTGCGGGACATTTTTGCACTTACGCAGTACGTAGGATGCTGCACTGACGGCCAGCAGCAGAGCCACAGAAGCTGCAAATGACTCTCACTTTAGCAGTTTCATAATTCAACAGACCATTCTGTCTTCCTTCATCTTGCCACCAACGTAATCAAAGTTTGGAGGCCACAGCGATGTAGCCCCACACACATCCCAACTAGGGCACTGGTCCATTTGGTCAATTAACAGCACACTTTGACACCCTTATACACAGCCTGGACCTTTGATCATAAATCAAAGCAAAGCAAACAAGCAAGGAAGACAAAGAGTAATGGCATACTGATGTGGAGTGAGACAATGATTATAATTGAATCTCCAACGGTTAAAACAATAACTCTAAGATGCAGGCGTCATCCTCCACATCTGCATTAAAGCTGCAGTGGGTAGAAATGGAGCAAATATGATTATAAAATGACACTATATCCTGACAGTAGTGCATGAGACAGGTAATCTGAAAAAATATCATGTTCCTCTGTGTCCTCCGGTGCTCCTAACGGCATCTGCAAGATTTCACAGACCGAAGGAAAACAACCAATCAGAGCCGAGCTGGAGCCCGCAGTCTCTGAACAGCTGTCAATCACTCGCAAACTCCGATCAAACGGTCAAACTAGGCAGCGCTGATCAAATATGAATCAATATTCTGTTACTGTAATGCCTATTTCTCTCCTCAAATGTTTTCAGAAACATCTTGTAGTGTACTGTTTAGCGGTAAAATGAGAAAGTTGAGTTGTGTGTTGAGATCAAGTTGAGGAATTACCAAGAAGCCCCGCCACCAGCCGGAGCACAAACTTTCTCATTTTACAGCTAAAGAGTACACTAGATTTTTTTAAAGCCTGAAAACAGAGCCATGAGGAGGTGCAGAAGTCTAGTTATCTCTCAGAACACTTTAATTACAATAGGCTGAAAGGTTATTGTTGCATTTTTGTCCAATGACGCCAAAAACATTCTGCCTACTGCAGGTTCAAACACCAGAACTGTTTTGAGTGGACTAACCGAGACGTTTGGAGCATTTTGGTTTGCTCTTCATCTCATAGCTCAACAGGCTGGTACTTCATCCTGAAGCCATGTTACGCTCATGAACCCCGGCCCAGACTGCAGACACTGAGCTGTAAATACCACACCAAGAAAAAAAAAAAAAAAAAGCTAAACAACTTGAGGCCCAAAGTCCTGGGTTTGCAAATTCCAAGCATTTTTCACTCTGCTGGAGCCACCTAGATTCACAGAGGGATACGAGCGGGGCAGAGCTGAGGATTTCACGGTGGAGGTGGAACGTAAAGCAGTCTGCTGCTTATCACTGTCAAGGCTTTGAGGGTTTCTTAGGAGATGTGTAAGGGAAAGGTATGTGCTGTTGAGAGCCATCTGAACTAATAAACCCAGACATTGCCCGGTTCTGCGCTGCCCTCCATCAGAGAGCAACAGGCCCTGTCAGTGAGGAGAGGAGCCTGGTGGCTCTCTTGGCCTGCACAGTTTTTTTGGAGGATAAAGGATCTTTGGCTGACGATAGTGGGGCTACTGGACAGAGGAAGGGAGCAGAGAGCGAGAAGGGGGGGGTGGGTGGCGTTTTTTTTTCTAGTGAAAGGCCATTTCACTGCCTGCTGTTACCATAACAACAGGCTACAGACGAGGGGAGGTGGAGGGGTGCGTCACAAACTTTCTCTTCTGGCTGCGAGACACCAGGCACTGCTATGGGACAACGATTATCAAACACTTTAACTAGAGATATAAAAAACATAAGGGTGCAAAATGGAAATAGTTCCTCCGCAGATGATCAAATAACTGGCTGTTTGTTTTCCTTTTTTTTTGTCACAGATTGTAAAAGGTGCATTTTGTATGTTGTTTTTTTTTTATCCACCAAGCAAAGACTGCAGCTCTCTTGAAGCTGCACAGATGCTCCTCTGGCATGAAAACGCCAACAAGTAGAGCAGGGAGACACGTCAAATCAATATTATATTGATGCCTGTAATATGAAACTACATTGCATTTCAATCAAAACTCAAAACTCACTTTTATTCTTTAGCTTTTGGCTCGGCATGAGAGTTTAATCCTTTTTCCTTTACTATTGGTCTTAACGCTTTTATTATTTTAATGTCCTGCTGGTTTTAAATTGGTCTTATTGTGTTGTTTTTTATGTTTAATTGTACAGCACTTTGGTCAACTTTTGTTGTTTTTTAATTGGCTTTATAAATAAATTTGGATTGGATTGCATATGGGGGTTTGGGTTATTGCAGTATGAAGTAAATAATGTGTTTTACTGGCTAAGTGATGCAGTTTTCTGAACTTATTTAACTATAACTGAGTGAGTGCAAAACAAATGCTTCTTCACGCACCTACTGTGAAAGAACACTGTCTAAAAACACCTCAAATTAGCATCAATAAAGGCTATTATGGTTTATTATGGTTTTGTCAGTTACGCACAGCATTTGCAAACACACTGGCCGGTGTTGTTCAAGGTTATAAAGTAGGAATATGTTGCTGCAGGACATGACAACAACATGGTAGCCACAAAGCTGGAGCGCATTACCTTACATAATATGGTTTATTATGGTTTTCTCAGTTACGCACAGCATTTGCAAACACACTGTGGTGTTGTTGTTATTATTGTTGTTGAAGGTTATAAAGTAGGAATATGTTGCTGCAGGACATGACAACCACATGGTATAGCCACAAAGCTGCAGTGCATTACCTTATATCTATTATGGTTTTCTCAGTTACACATGGCATTTTGCAGAGACACTGACCAGTGTTATTGTTGTTTTTGTTGTTCAAGGTTATAAATTTGGATTGGATTGCATATGGGGGTTTGGGTTGTTGCAGTATGAAGATAAGCTCAAATAATGTGTTTTACTGGCTGAGTGATGCAGTTTTCTGAACTTATTTAAGCACAACAAATGCTTCTTCACACACACCTACTGTGAAAGGACACTGTCTAAAAACACATCAAATAACATTACCTTACCTATTATTGTTTATTATGGTTTTGTCAGTTACGCACAGCATTTGCAAACACACTGTTGTTGTTGTTGAAGGTTATAAAGTAGTAATATGTTGCTGCAGGACATGACAACAACATGGTATAGCCACGAAGCTGGAGCACATTACCTTATATCTATTATGGATTATTATTATTTTGTCAGTTACGCACAGCATTATTGCAGAGACACTGACTGTGTTATTATTTTTCAAGGTTATAAAGTAGGAATATGTTGCTGCAGGACATGACAACAACATGGTATAGCCACAAAGCCTATACCATGCATTACCATGCACCATGCACCATGCATATACCATGCATTACCTTTTATCTATTAAGGTTTATTATGGTTTTGTCAGTTACGCACAGCATTTGCAAACACTGACCGGTGTTGTTATTGTTGTTGAAGGTTATAAAGTGGGAATATGTTGCTGCAGGACATGACAACAACATGGTATAGCCACAAAGCTGGAGCTCATTACCTTATATCTATTATTGTTTTTACGCGCAGCATTTGCAAACACACTGACTGTGGTGTTATTATTGCTGTTCAAGGTTATAAAGTAGGAATATGTTGCTGCAGGACATGACAACAACATGGTAGCTACAAAGCTGGAGTGCTCAAGTGCCATTCAGGTCACAGTTCTGTTCCTGTTCCACCAACAGCTGAGCTCAGTTGTCTGCTGCTGCAACAGAAAGTGTGAAGAAGACGCCGCAGCGGATTGGAAATGACAGCAGCGTTTTTCCACTTGAAGGGAAAAACTGCGGCTGTTATGTATCTCCACGGACACACACACACTCACACACACACACACACGCACACGCACTGATCCGCATTGGAGCTGCTGTATCTGACTGGTCAATTTTTTACAAGTCATCATCTGGCCGGTAGAGGAGAACTAGGCCTGTAGCTATATTGAGCAGCAGCCTGCAGCCTGCAGCTCTATTCCAGATCCCATTTAAATGCGACATGTGCCATATGTGTGTGTGTGTGCGCAGATCTTTCATATGGAGGTGCGTACATGGATACATGGATAGATGCGTAAAAGGAAGAAAAAAAACTGAAATGCAATATAATATTAGGGCTTTTTTTTTTTTTTTGCTTACCTGCAGATGTTCCTGAAATCGTATCGGCAGTATCTGAGCCATGACTGGAGGATTTATCTATTTGTGGAGAATCCGTGAGGAAGGAAGGAACGGAAAGGAAAGGGGGGAAGGGGACAGCAGCAGGAATAGAGGTGATCTGGTTCTTGTTTGTGGTCTAAAAAACGTCCCCAAAAAGTCATATATGATGTGCAGTAGTGGGTAGTCTGGGTGGCTTCCGTTGCTATCGCACGAATCCAGAGACTGCTCCCATTCAGTAGCCCCACTACGCCAGTCCTGAGTCACAAAAACTACGCGCATCCGCGAAGAAAAGTAGTGCGCCTACTGGTGCGTAAACCAGCTCATCCGCGAGCGCGTGTAAGGATAAACAGCTGTCCTAAAAAAATGTATTCTAAGTGATGACTTCTCATAAGCTCCCCGTGTTGTGGATGTATTTCCCCTCATCAGAGCTGTCAATATGTGTGCAGGATGTGCAGCTTGTATCCCTCCGCCGCAGCCCCTTCCCCCTTCCTTCCTTCATTCCCACCAACTTCAGTGAAATCAGTGCTCGTGATCCAGCGCGCCCCACCTTTGCATGATTTCTCCAGAATCACACACACATACATCTTTCCAGAGAAGTGTGTTTTTGTATGGATGACGTATATCTGTACCAGAGAGCACTGCTGACGTTTCAATGTGTTTTTGTTTTTCTGTCCTTCCAAGGAGCTGAAACTGTTTTAGACTTCCTCATCTCATCTACTCTCATCATCATCATCATTTCCACCATGCCTGGTGCAAGCAGCAGGTTGTGCACAATTAAAAAATATATATTCTTATTAGGGCTGTCAATCAATTAAAATATTTAATCATGATTAATCACAAATTAATGCACATTTTTTCAAAATGTACCTTAAAGGAACTGTTTGTAAGAATCAGAAATGCTTGTTAACAGCGACATCTGTGGCCATTAGGTCAACGGAAGTCAGCGTCATGTTGCTCGTGCTTGTGCTTGCTCTACATAGACATGAACGAGCATCTATCAAAACAGTGAGGCAACACACGTCATCTAAAACCACAATATCACTCTATATTTCCTGCTTGACAGTAATGTTAACTGACATTTGGTGACATCTAGTGGTGTGGTTGCAGATTGCAACCAACTGAGTATCCCTCCGCTCACTCCTTCCTTTCCAAGACCTCGTCAGACGCCATCCTCACCATAATAACGGTACTTTAGGAGCAACGGAAGTCAGACGGCGGCTGGATGTACCACGGTTTTGCACTCTGTGGCTCATGTTACTACAGTTTCACAAGCCTGAAGGAGAACTACAGTGGCCTTCAGGTAACGTAAAAAAAATGTGAAAGGCTCTCTCTAGAGCCAGAGTTTGGTGTGTCCGTTCTGTGGCAGAGCAACATGGTGTACTCCGTGAAGAGGACCCGCTCCCTATGTATATATGAAGGGCTCATTCTAAGCTAACGAAAACACAACGATTCTTAGTTTCAGCTGATTATACACAAATGAAAACATAGTTATGAATATCATATTCCATTTCTGTTCATAGATGCCCCGAAATGTTTCATACTGTTCCTTTAAGTAAGACTTTGAATGCAGCATTACTACAGTGTTGCTACTTTTACTTAGGATAAGTAAAATGTCTAAATACTTCTTCCACCACTGTTAGTTTGCTATTAAGACAAACTTCCTGTTCTTATACAATGTGAAATGCATGATGAGACTCTGTGGACACATTTCTGCACATGGAAAAATATGGAAAACAGTATAAAAATTCAGTATTTAAAAGCCTGTTTAGACCTGTCAGCTGTTTGCGGTTGGTCTGGAAAAAAAAGACTTGGTCTGAAAACAAAGGCCTTTACACCACTGATGTGAGTCAGTATTACACAGAGGATGTGGACAGCACAGACGTAATTTGAAATAAAAAAAGCTACTGTTCCAAAGGATCTGACTCACGCAATACTGTTTTAACTTCCTCAACTGATACATGTGGTTAAGTTTCATATGGAAGGAATTGAAGTAGGTGTTTTATAGACATTTATGATCGTCCTGGGAAGTGTTTAGTTGCTCCTGTTAACACACAGAAAGCAACATGTTAAGAATACAGTAGATTTAAATCTGTTTATATGATTAATAAAGCAGAGGATCTGTTAGGTCATGTTATTAACCAGTGGCAATAGGTCTCCATGACATTATAGTTTATGTAGTTTATTATATTTTTGAATAAAAATCTCTGACTTGGGGCGTCCTCGTGGCTTTAAGATGTTCGCCATGTAATTGAAATGCCCCGCCAGGGATCTTTGCTGCATGCCAACCTCCATCTCTCTTTCCCCCCTCATTTCCTGTCATCTTTTTACCTGCACTACCTAATGAAGGCAAACAAATGCACAAAGAACTATGAAATTAAATGTATAATTAAAAATTTAAGATGAGGTAAGATAGGATAATCCTTTTTTTAGTCCCACAGCGGGGGCATTTGCAGGATTACAGCAGCAGAGGGGTACAGTGCAACTAGCAAGACGCCTCAGTAAAACAAACAAAATAAGATCTAATAAATAAACAAGTACACAATAAAGATATAGTCAGTAAATAAAAAAACAAGATATAAAAAATAGACTGAATAAGTGGGTTCAGATGAAGAGAAATATATTAGATTTCTATCCCGGCAGTAATCCTGTTACAGAGCTACAAGATGCCTTACACCCACCTGCCAAATCACACTGGCTCCAGGAAGTTATTTAGTACTCATTTACACCAGCGGCCTCTATGCAAATACAGCAGCTCCGGCTGAACGAGCTTTCTGCACTTTCAGCCTGTACTGAAATCCACCAGGTAACACAGTAAGACAACGTTAAACTGTGTTATTACTGTAAAAACATGAGTCAATTCTTAAAACTAAAAGACATAATGTCATGATGTTTGCTCTGTAAGTCATTTCACGGCTTTCACATTATAGCCATTAACCTATGCTGTAATTTTTACACCTAAATGCCCAATAAACCCACCACAAAACATTGTAACAGTTAGTTATTTTAATTTGCATAGCATTATAGATAGTCAGTGCAAGTACTCTCTTATTCACATGTTGGCGTGTGTATCGGCCGGTATCAGCAATCTCTTGTGACTTATTCCTATTTATTATTTCTTTTAGCATGTTATACTGTGTCAGTCATAATCAGCTGTTGTTTTATTGCTATATTATTATAATACTTGGGCTATGCATCTTCTATATTTGACCTATATAGTGCAGACGTTATATGTCATTTACAGTAAGTCACCCGCGCCTGAAAGTCACCGTAAAATACAATAACAGTGTTGGCGCTTATAGTTAATAAGCTGATAGCACTCTGAGAAAGGTGATCCAAATGACTATATGTGTTAGATTTAACTCTGATATGTGTGTAATGTTGTTTTTTTTACACTCTTAGTTCTGCTGTGTCGTACGCTGACAGGTCCAGGATATATGGTTTGGCCACAGAGAAGGTGGTTTCACTCTGACAGGAAGCAGGTGTAACCAACAGTGTCTGGTCAGTGACCACTGGAAGGCAAAACACACACACACACACACACACACACACACACACACAAAGCTCCTGGTGTCTCGATTAAAGCCACAAACCCTGCACTCACCACGCTGACCCTCACTGACGAGGATCCATCACAACTAGAGGTTTGAGTTCACCCAAAGGACTTCATCAACCTTTCACATGACTCCTCTAAATGAACCTCAGAAACCCCAAATAAAGACCATAGTCTAAGTTAACTCCCTGTGCGTTTTAGGATTGATCCTAAGATTTTATTATTAACATATAAATCGTTAAATGGGCAAGCTCCGACTTATCTCTCAGACTTTTTAAAACCAAATCTTTTATCACGGACACTCAGATCCACTGACCAGTTGCTTCCAACTGTCCTACAGGTCAAAGTTAAAGCTCAGGGGTGACCGAGCCTTTTCAGCTGCAGCTCCAGAGCTCTGGAGCGCTCTGCCTCCACATGTTGGGCTGTCCCCCACACTGCCTGTTTTTAAATCAAACCTCAAAACACACTTTTATTCCTTGGCTTTTAGCTCGGCATGAGAGTTGCCTTTTTGGTCTTAACGCTTTTATTATTTTAATGTCCTGTTGGTTTTAAATTGGTCTTAGTGTTTTATTGTGTTGTTTTTATGTTTTTTTTTATCTATAATCTTACAGCACGTTTGTTGTTTTTAAAAGTGCTTTATAAATAAATTTGGATTAGATTGGATTAACTCATTGTTACTGGCCAACAACAGTAGATTATAGGGAAACTGCGGTAAAATAAATAAAATTAAAATGTAAAGCAGATGCATTTTGTTGTTGTATTACACAATATCACACCGAAAAGACGCCTGTAACATACCGTTTATTTAAAATCAAAGTCATCAAACGAACTTGGGGAAAGATACACACCAAATCTATACTTGTGACAAAAATAAAAAAAATCACAGCTTCTTAGAGACATTTATCTCAACGGTTCATGATCACACATGACCATACAGTAATGATGATGATGAGCATAATGAACATTTGAGCTGCAAACTCTGAGGCTCTTGTGAAGCGGTTTGATATCTTATAACAGCGGAATGACGCTCTCATCACGTCTTCATACGATGGCCGAAACATACATGAGACATTTTCCTCTATAGAGAACAGTTAACAACAACAGAACTTTATGATCTCTGATTTCTTTGTTTGTGACATTTACATAATCTCTGTTTCAGTGCATTAAAAGATAGCATTGTCTATTTAAATTGAACATAAAGAAAACAGTACTTTAGCTGTGATTTCATAGTAGTGAGAGTTTTAATTTCATCTTTTTGACACACAGTTGACCAACAGTGAATTTTCAAACTGTGCCATTATCCTTATATAACCCATATGAAGGTCGTAGTGGTGCAGTTTTAAGGGCGTGCAGGATAGGTTAAAGATGTCGTGTGCTTGGCCTGGCTCTTGCTGTCTATCAGAAGCAGCTGGTTATTCTTGTGGTGAGAGATCATCTCGTCGAGGGTGCCGAAAATCTGAGAGAGAAAGATAAAGTGGGAGAGGTAATGAAATGAAAAGCCTGAAATTCCCTTCCTGTCTCTCTCTCTCTATCTGATTTGCCCTCCTCACCTCTACATTCTTCTTGCCCTCTTTTCCGAGGGCGTAACCATGCGTGTCCTCGAGGAAGCGGATGGGAACGTTGTACACCTTCTGCTGGTAGAGCACGGCGAGGGTGAACGGCTGGCGGGCGCCCTGGGCTGAGCTGTGTCGTATGAGGAAGGCACCGTCCTACAATGAGGAGAAAGAGAGAGAGGAACATCTTGACACAAAGAATAGGGAATAAAAAGTGTAGAAGTAACGTTTGGGAAGCTTTGATAGAAGAACGAGGGCCAAAGGAGATCAGGGAAGTCGAAATAAAACTGAGGGATGGATAAGCAGTGGAGGAAATGGTGGGAAAACAATCACAATCATGGTGGCCCTGAAGGTGTCTGACTCAGGTTTGGCTCGCCAGCAAAAATATGCACATAAACATCCAGCAGATTGTCTGTGCAACACCCTCGCCTGAAGCCCTTGTGTTTGCTTGGTTAAATACGAATTGGGGGTTGAAATGACTCCCATCATTAGCTGATTAAATGAATCATAAAGTTGTTAACTGGTTTACCTTGTTGACCCTCAGTAAGAGATCCTCAGCTGACTTTCTGTTGCAATTCCCAGCAAACCATTCTTTGCCCTGTAATATGACATAAAGATATCAACAACCAGTCCGCACTAACTTGTGTTAGATTTCCCGTGTGCAGATTGATAAAATACCTCATTCCCAGATTGTTTGGTCGCCCTCGTACCACCAGAGGAGGCTTCAAACAGATAGAAAACATGTCATGTGTTTTCCCAGGTTTGGGAAATCCGTACTTGGCAACGGGCATATGTTTAAAGAGAGTATGATCCATGCAATGTTTGGATTGCTTTAAATAAAGAATCTAAGCAGAGCCCTAATGATCACAGTCATCTCTTGGGATTAAAAAGAACTTTTTGGAAAAATGTGAGCTTACCCACAGGCTTAGTGTCTGCCATCGGAGGATTCAGAAGGCTGGAATCAAGACAAGAAGGTTAATGTTAAACACTTAGTGTTTAATTCTGATGTACGTGTGCACTTACAGCTGCAAAAACGTGCTGGGAATGAACACTTTTAAAGGTGCTACTGATAACATTCACCCACTACAGTAGATGTCACATTCTCTCTCCTCCTGTTCCACTGTATTTACTTCACAACAAGTCATTGTCAGGCACTTTGTTTTCCCTTTTATACCAAAAACATACCGAACCGTGAGCCCAAAACCAAGGAACATACTGAACCGTGAATTTTGTGTACTGTTCCACCCGTAGCATCCTTGACCTCTCACCTCAAGATATGTGAATGAAAATGGTCTGCCCTTTACAGACATACCCATCTTACGCTAATCACATGCAGTTTTTTTGCATGCACTACAAATGTGTTATTTTCGCCTATTCTAAAATGGTGTATTTGAATATTTTTGCACACTGGGGTCCCTAAACCTTCTTGAATTACATAAATTGGGTATCACTGTAAAGCTGAGACTCTTGTGGATACAATGAGCCCGACTGTATTCATGTGTGATGATGTTAGTCCCCATAGTAGCTATTTCACATAGGGACTTTATTTGTACTCAGATTTGATACATATGGTGATGTGTCTTTATATTATGAAAGTTTTCCTAAGATTAGATTTGGAAAAAATCACATTATATCTATATTGCTTACAGTATCGCAATATATTGAATCGTTACCCCTGTACCGTGATACGTATCGCCAGATTCTTGCCAATACACAGCCCTACAATAATGTGTATGTTGCATTGTAGATGTTTAAAGGTGTTATTGAAAACATTTATAACATTCGGCCACTAGATGTCGCATTCTCCCTCCTCCTGTTCCATTGCATTTACTCCACAACAAGTCGTTTCCAGGCAGTTACCGTCAATCTCAGCCATTTATCCGTTTTTTGACGACCCAGAGACACCACATGATACCAACATTGTTTTACTATTGGCTCATAGGCCTTGTTAGAAGTGGGAACCAAACATCAGATATCTTCCACAGAGATAAACAAAACATTCATTTCGGACCCACCAATATTTTTTAAATGATTAATTCACAATCATAATAATTTTTTTTCAGGAAAAGACATCTTCTTTCCAAAACTCTGTAGATGTATCTTCTTTTTTTTTAAATACTCGTCTACATAAAAATGTTATCAATAAGATCTTAACTAATGTTTCATGTGTCTAACAAACCTCTTACCTGTGTTTAGCTTCCTTCAGGTTTGAAGGCAGAGGGGGTTTAACACCGGTAGATGGCGGAAGGGGTCTGATAGGATATGAGGCACGCCTCGCTTCGACTGAAGGAGCTATACAGACAAGATATGTGCATCTTCATCATCATGATCAAAATCATTCCTTTTGGTTTGTGCTGATATTTTCATAACAAGTAGAGAAGATGCGGTCTTTACCCGTTTTTAACTCATTCAAGGAAGGCAGGTATGAATTCTGGAAGGAGGGAAACAGAAAGTCACTGCTGTGTCACACTGATGAGTTTCATTTCCTATGTAGGAAATGCCTCTATCTTGACGGCCTTACTTTAAATGAGAACAGAGTTTAGCATGAGGAAATGAGATGAATAGACACACTCACAGACTGAGGTCTGGGAACCGAAGGCTTCATCCTGCAGATAGAGGGAGAATGTTAATTTTCATTACATGTTTAGTACCAGGAATTTACTGTGTAATGCCACTGATATATAATCTGCCACATTTGCATTTTGCAGCCAAAACACAGCAGCATCATTGTGTGATGTGACATGGAGTATGAAGCTATGCAGACAGATCATATCGCTGGTTAGTGCATATCACCATGCTCTTCTTATAGGCAGCAGGTTGAAGTGAACTTACATTTGCATGGGGGGAGGTACAAGTGCTGTCTTGGGAGGTGAAGGCTTCATCACACGAGGGTCAGGAGAGAAAGCTGAGGAGCAGGAGGAGAGGAAATTATATTTCTTATTAGACTTTTCATCATCTGGGAAAGAGATTTGATGTCACTCATAGACCAAACTTAAAGTTTGTGAAGTGTGATGCAACCTACCAGCAGGTTCTAGATACACGTCATCATTATCTTCCTGAAACACAAAATGACAAATACATAGTATATTTATTTATACACATGGAGAAATGTGCCAACAGTTGGCATTCAGTAATGACGCATAACATTACAGTTCAGGCAAAGCACTGAAGTCACGCTCGCATTAGTTTCATTCATGCTTCGTGATGAGCGGCTCATTCACAGCTATGTGGCTGGTAACATCCGATCATATTCATGTGTGCATGGCTATTACAATCTGATATACCCGTTATACTCTCATACCAATAAGGCCCTTTGCTGCCTCCTCCTCTTTATGTATGAAGCTTTTGGTTTTGTTGATTTATGTTATCTCACCTGTTCTTCATTTGGATCCAGATACACATCTGAAATGCAGAAAGAAAACACTGGCAGTGATCTGTGTTGTTGTGGCGTCATACAGGCCTCTAGCTTTTTTAAGTGACTACAATATTAAAAAATAGTTAACAGTGCATACAGTCAAACATGGGTGACCAGAGAATGTGTCACCTATTTAGTCAGTCACTTAATATATTATTAATATAACAGGTGGAGGCATTTAAAACAATGTAAAGAAAAAAATGTAGACCAAAACAACACGTTGAGTAATGAAACAGACTTGGGAAAGATGCAGGACTGCTTATTCGGTGTTTACTGTTTGTGCATATGTGGTATATTGGTGATGCACAAGGAAAACAAGTAGAAGAAGAATCAGACCCAGAGGTGCTGTAGGAAGGGGGACCAGGTGTTTTCAAAGGATTTTACGTTGTCTTGTAAGTTTCATCTGGATTTGAATGATCTGTCATATGTTTAACTGTCATCTATACATCATTTTGTTCTGTATTTACAGTTTTGTAATATCGTCTTCTTAGCTACAGTTGGTGAGATTAATAGGAAAGGTTTCAGGTATTCAGAAATGTATAATAGAGAGATGTCTCCAAGTGGTGGGACACAGTGAATCTCAGATAGTTCATGACCTTTGACCTGAAGCTTTGGACAATCAACACCAGATAGAGAGTGGAAATAATCTTCTATTAAGATGACAGGTTCCTCGTCGTTTAAATTTTGCCAACATTTTCGGTGCAAAGTGATGATTGCTTCGGTGTTCTTGCAGATCCATTTGTTAATTAAGGCTGCGTTCCAAATTGCATACTTTTTCTATTTACTTTTAGTACGTACTACAGCTGCCCTTACAAAGTACGTACTGTTGCATGCAGTAGGCATACAATTGAGACATACTACTTTATCATAACATTGTGCTTTAAACTTTGCCCCTCTTGCTCATATATCCTTATATATATATATAGCCCATATATCCTGGTATTTTTGGCACACTACATATGTATTGGGACATACTAAATCTTTTTCTGGCATACTAAATATTATGGTAGTATGGTATTGGAACGCAAAGGAACTTGAGTCTCTGAACCACTCAAGGTGCAGCTCAGTGGCACAACAGTAGGGGGCACTCTCTTCTTTGTTTCAGTCACAGCTTCAGTCTCTGCTTAACTACCCAGTTCTGCTTGAATTTTATTACTCCAAACAAACTGTTGCTGCTGGAAACATTAAACACAATATTTTGTGACTGTGCACTGTGAGGATTTTTCCTGGTAAAGATCTATGACACAACAGGCGTGCACCAACAGCAAATGCAAAATCTTTCATGGAGTTGGTTGATCAAGTGACTGTATTCCTGTAAATAGCACATGACTAATAAAAACAAATATTTATTTAAGTATATGAGGTGGCCATATCACCTCATTGATAAATTGACCTTCCTCTCAGTCAACATTCATTTACAGGCTGATGAAATACTTGTATGAAAGGCTTATTTGTGTTGGTAGAAGTGATCACTGCACCTTCCTCGATGATGTCTGCAGGGTCCGGAGCCGGAGCAGAGCGGCCCGGTGGAGGAGGCTCTTTCCTCCCAGGTTTCCCCTTTCTGTTTATCTCAGGAGCTGAGGAAATGAAGAGATGAAGAGAGGCGGGTTATACAGTGAATGAACAAAATCACCAAATGCACTGTTGGTGTAGCAGATGAATGACTCACGTTTCTTGGTTTTGTTGTCATAGAATAAATCCTCAGCACGCTGTTGAGGTTTCTGGATGGCAGGCTGTTTGATTAAAAAGAAATGAACACATTTTAAATGTCTTGACGGAAGCAGAGACACATAGAGGCAGACGTCCAGGACAGTGAGCTGCTGTTACCAAGGGTTTTCCTGGTCTGGGTGGAGGCCTCTGTAGAGGAGCAGCCTGCCTCTGTGGAGGAGCAGGATTGGACGTCCTCTCTGCAAAAAGTAACATCAAGGAACCGAATTTTAGGGAAAAGATTAGTTTTATATTGTCAGGGGTGTCTATGCTGAACTGTTTATACCCTAAACCTTATATATCTGCTGTAATGACTCAGTGGTGTTACCTAGATAAACGTTCTCTTCCTCCACTTGTGTCTGTGGGACTTTCCCAACCGGCAGACAGGGAGGCACTTCATACATGTCACCTTCCTCGTCATCCTGCCAATAGAAAATACAAAGTATGACTATTTTAAAGGCGCATTTTCACAAATACTCATCACCACATGAATACTGAGACATTAGTATAAGAGTTTCAAGACTGGAAAGCCTTATGTCTGCATTTTAGAGTATATTTTGATCAACAGCGTAAAACTATGCAGGAAATCTGGAGTATAAGCAACATAACTGGTTGATAAGTGAGCAAAAGGCCAAAAAGAAGCAACAGACCGTATGTTAAATTTGGTATTATAATGAGATTTTAATAATAATTTATCACCTTTAATAATACCTCAAATTCAGGAACTTGTTGTCTTTCTACTTACAAACTCATCCTGTGGCCACCCAAGGTGTGCATTGTCGTCTGGGGGGAAAAAAATACATTGATAGATAATAAAGTCTGTAATCCAGTGAGGAAATAAAGACAGGAGGAATCAAAATATATTTCCCCTTCAGTAAATCTCACCTGTCCTTCTGGGTGGAGCTGGAGGTCCATTGTGTCTAACGGAAAGAAGAGAGGTAAGATGCTGCAGTACTAATATATTTCATGCATATTGCATTAACAGCAACACTAATGACGTTTTGCTAATACTTACATGTTCTTTTTTTTCCCAAAGAAGCTCTGAAAAACACAGAAGCTTCAGATAAGTATGCAGAACTTTAACACAGACTAAATAAACGTAACTGCATGCCTGGCTAGCAATCATTTACTTTTACTTATCAGCTTCATCATCAGGCCTGAGTGAGTCAGTGGCTGCTTTTTTGGGGAAGGCACCCATGATGGACAATAGAGCTTTATTTAGTACGCAAGGTGATGTAGTTAAATAAAGTACTAGGTAACACATTTAAAGGGACTGTGGCGACACATGTCAGCTAAAACCACAATATCACTCTATATTTCTGCTGCTTGGCAGTAATGTTAGCTGACCCGACGGAGGTCTCTCCATGAATCAATGCTGATCCTAGTGTTGGCTTTTCCTGCTTCAGCCTCCCGACAGCGAAGCCGGAGACGATAATGGAGACAATAACGTTTCTCGCTGCGGAGCCCCGTCACTTCACAAGACACTGGAAACCTCTGTTGGTCTGGAGGAGCTGCAGCATTTAGTTCTGCACAAACGTCCACTGTACATTCACTAGATATTCTCAGAGCTACGAAGTCTTCTGCAGTGTGTAGTGAGCGCGCATAAACGTGAGAGGTGGAGTGAAATAGCGAGAACGAGTGCGGTGTGTGAGTGAAGGCAGGCAGAGGAGCAGAGTACAGCAGAGACTCCGGGCCTGGAGACCAAAGCTACGGTCTCCTTCGCGTCCTCCGACCCGCGGCCAACACTGTTTAACAGATGGGCTTCACTAGATATAACTTTGCGGTTTTGGTGCTTCCGTGTAGTTTGTGTTGGAGTCTTGTCTGAACAGCGAAGCCACACGCGAGTGCGCATGGGACACCGACCCGGGTGATTTATACGTGTAAGAAGTTAAAAACAGTCCCTTTAATGAGTCTAGTTATAGGCTAGTTGAGACTGAGTTTGGGAAATAGTAGTAAGAAGAGTGAGAAAATGAGATTTAGCTAAAAGAAACCTGAGAGGATTTAAGTTGTAAGTGGTAATATTTTGTTAATATTATACTAATTCAGTTTTGCATATTGTTTTCCAGCAAGTAATTGGTTTTCTAATTTTAATAGAGATAATTAAATAATGTGATTTTTAAATAGAGCATAATAGTCAACTTGAAGAGATCTACTGCTAAGTTTGACAGTTTCTTTGTTAAGTTGTAGGGCATTATAAGTTTCCTTCAAAACAGGGAAACCTTCAAATCAAATCAATTTGATTGTGTAGCCCAATATCACAAATCACAAATTTGCCTCAGGGGTCTTTACAATCTGTACAAGATACCACACCCTCTGTTCTTTACAGTGCAACCCTCTCATTGAATAAGGAAAAACTAAACCAAAAAATAACATTTTAACAGGGAAAATGTTTGGAAGAAACCTCAGGAAGAGCAACAGAGGAGGGATCCCTCTTTCAGGACGGACAGACGTTCAATAGATGTCGTATGTACAGAGTAATAACATAATGAAAATACAACATAGACAATCCATATGACCTCTTATGTTGCAGCAAATGCATAATATAGAGTGATGGGATGCTATATTTGTCTATATACTTTATATAAATGTTATCAGGTTCGGTTTCAGTGTTCCCACTGTAACTTATTTATTCTTCGTGAATCTTTTCCTCATAGATAGTATCTCTGTGACTTTTGGTTTCTGCTACAGTTAATTCACAATCAGTGCTGTTTTAAAGCAGAGATTCATGAACATTATCAGTTCAAACACAGAATAGTTCATCTGCAGGGATGTGACAGAGGTGTGACAGGAGGAGGCGGAGATAAAACACGCACGTCAAGTGAAATCAGGAAGTGGAGAGCCCGTATCTCTGTTTTCCCACAGTGCCAGGTAGCCGTAGAGGAAGTAAATTATCATAGGTGGACAGGGAGGGAGGGAGGAAGGGCTCCTGAGTTTCTGTTTCTCACACATTGGCACACAAAATATCAAGTGTCACAGTTGCGCTACTGTTGTGATATTTATGACCATTTCCTATCACAGCAATTCCAGAAATATCTGCATTTTAAGGCCGGGTCAAGTTACAGTGACAATGTTCTGCTTTGTGTCAACCTGCTGTAACTTATCTCTGATGAACCACCTGTTAAAGCGTGACAAGTGTTATCAGTGTACCAGGAGGCCAACAGGAGGAAAAAGGAAAAGGTTATGTAACCATGAAGTGAAATCTGATAGGACAAGGACACACATGCTATCATTCAAATGTGTCACGGTTCAGACAATAGAATTAGTGTATCTGTTTTATCACGAGCAAACATATTAGGTATTAATTCAAATTTTTTTTTAAAAACAGTACTGTAATTTTGAATTTTTATACTTGAAAAGACAGAAAGATAATAAGATACTATATAGGCGTGCACGATGATATCAGCACGTCATCGGTCGAATTGAAACGTTAAAAAAGCACAATGTCTCCAAGAAACATGTCCTTTTCCATGACAGGTGCGTGGCCATAAGAGCAGCCCCCTTTCCCTATGATAATAAAATTAAACACTGCTTGTAATATAATAAGCTGCATAAGAATATATTAGTTAAAGTTAGTCTGGAGCCATGTTTTTACATGAAACCTCAGTTGAAGTAGTTTTCTTATTTTGCCCAGTGAATGTGTAAATTTTGAAAAGCATTGTGCTTTATGTCTGCATCTGCCATCAAGATAACACTAGGTATTATAATATGTTAATTCCACTACAGGAGAAACTTGATGTTCTTTACAATTAGGTGTAAAAAATATGTGCTTATATCTGCATCAGCAATCAGCTGAAATGAATTGGAAAATATTAGCAATTCGGCATATCGGATATTGGCAAAAATCCAATATCGTGCATCCCTAATAATATATGTGCTGAATAACATTTATTAAACATGAGAGTATTGATTGCTAATGCAGTATTTTTCCAAGTAGATCAAACGCAGAGTATTCTTAGACACACAATTCCACTGATGGATAAATATCAAAAAGGCTCACAAGAGGTCGTAGAGGTTAGATTTTTTGTTACCAAAAACCTCTGCGAGAATACTTCTGTAATAGATATCACTTACACACAACGATATCCGTGTTATGTTGAGAGTGAAAACCATTAGCAAACATGTTCCGATGTAATCTCACTGTGAAATAAAATACAAGTTTTTCTGTAACTCGCTGGAATCTCTGCAAGAACCTCTGAGAAATGTGGGAATGTTTGCATGAGATACAATAATTAAAACTATTCAAAAAGATCACCACCATGGTTAAAACAAACAAACAAACTCCTCTCAGAATCAGAGACACGGAGTCTCAGACAGATTTCTTTATTACACCATCTCTGAGTAAACAACAGCACCTTCCATACTGCATGGTCATGTTTACTGAAATAGAGTCTGAAATGCATTATGGGAAAGTGAGGAACAACGATGGCAAGAAAATCACTACATTTCCAATAAGATTATAGTTCAAATCCCACAACTACAAGCTAAATATGAAGCTTGAGATGTTATATGCAAGCATGTAGAAGTGACACTATTTGGTTTACCTGAAACAAGTTATGCTTTTGATTGCTAGATTTCCCATTTATTTTAATTCAATACATTTCAGACAAAACTTCACCTGCGTCTGTGTCAATTTTGATATGAAAAATCCTAGTAAATTACACTGAGACATGTTTGAATGAAATCTAATACATTTAGTCAACTAAGAAACTGATTTTATGGAGATCTGTTCAGCAAAGAACAAACAAAAGAAAGTTGGTTGACTTTTATTCTATAGTAAAGCACAATGCTAATACCCGCAGGTGTATTTACTCTCATGTTATCTGGTTATTTTTACTGTTTGCCCTCACACTCCCACACAATCACAACTGTGTAGCTGCCATCATATCTTTCTCCTATTCAGAATTCCCTAAGAGAAAATGCTGAAATAAAAGTAACTACATGGAAGGTTTACAGCTGGACTCTGTTACTAAAACTGCCATCGACAACATTTGCTCACTTCCTTCTCACTCCACCCAAAGTTATCAGAGTGTAAACCAAAATATGACAAAAAATAAAACAGTACTTTACCATTGTCATGATTTAGGGTCGACTCTCGCAGCTCAAGTCATGAGGAAATGTACTTGTTTCTGTCCTTGGATGCAAATGGTTTTGGAAGTCTGACAGCTGGCGATACAGAGAGAAAGTGAGGAGCAGCTCTAACCGATCTCATTTGCATTTCCTACCTGTGTCAGACAGACAGCCTCACCTGCTGCTGGACTTACTCTCTACCTTTAAAATGAGCTGCAGCCACTGCACAGCTAAAATACGGCTCCAAATTTACCTACTGCAAACTACTTATGGCCATATAACTGAGTTTTACATCATTTGCTGCAACTGGTAAATAACATCTCCTTTGTATGCAATCAAAACAGGAAATTAATTATTAACTTTTGATACGCACACATGCTATGACATGCTGGGGCTGGGCGATATGGCCTTAACCCTCCTATTGTCTTCCCGTCAACCATACAACTTTTGTCTTCCCTGGTCAAAATTGACCTAGTCTGTCTTACAGTATAAACTATCACCCAATTCTGTGTTACACCTTTTTGGCCAACTTCATTCCTAATTATTAAGTTTTACACTATTTTGAGGGGAAATTAAGGTTAATAAACATAATTTCTGTGAAATTATACCTATTTATTTTATTAAAAAAACAAACAGATATTATGAATTATTTTGACTATAGTTATTATCAGAGGAACATAATGTTGATGGATTATCACATACTGGTATATGTAAACTTTTAGTCAGAATACTGTTTTGAAAGCATTACATTTTTTTAATAGCAGCACATAATGACACTTGTTGACTTCCTGTCAATTTTGACTCGGGAAGACCACAGATGCTATATACGATACGATAATACTTTATTGTCAGACAGGTCTGAAATTTGTTTTGCATAACAGCAGCTCCATTTGCAACATCACAGAAAGGACAGAGACAATAAACAAGGATACAAACATTTAAACATTACAATCACAGAAGACGATATTCAGGGCCCTTTAACGCACATTTGATCTGGGATTAGGCTCCATATTTAATTTAAGGATTGACTGGTGTACAAAAGAGTGCTTCTTCAGTCTAACTTTATTAAATCGTGGAACCCTGTATCTCCGATTTGATGGTAACAATTGATATTCACTGTTCAAAACATGGTTGGGGTCAGAGACGATGGTGTTAGCCAGCCTTAAGATGTTATTATGATAGGCTGATTCATAGAGTTTCTCAAGGGGTTGACCTACAATCTTTGAGCAGATTTTCATTTGGTGGAGCAGTTTTGACTTTAAAGTAGTGGACAAACTCTTGAACCATGTAGTATAACAATACTGGAGAACACTCATAATCACAGAAGTAAAAAACAAAAGAAGAATTTGTTTACTCGCCCCAAAACACCCGAGGCGGTGGAGAAAGTAAACTCTTTGTTTTGTCTTTTTACAGACAAATTCAATGTGGTCTTTCCAAGATAACAGATGGTCTATCATTACTCCCAAATATTTATATGAAAATACCTGCTGGATTTTTTCGTTATGAATAACAATATGAACTTTATGAGAGTCAGATGGTGAACCATTTCAATAAAACACCCACAATTCAACGAAAGTAGTGGTCAATATTTTTGCAAAGACCACAGTAGGCAACCATCCATGATATTTTGGGGCAATTAGATTAAAGAAATTCATATTTATGATATAATGAAGTTTGAAAACGGGTCAAATTTGACCAGAGGACAACAGGAGGGTTAAAGTCAAATCAGATTTTTTCTTTTTTTTAAACAAATTAGGCGTGTACATAGTGTACGTTTTATATATGGTTTCTTTTTGGCAACAAGTACCTTTTTATTCATCACTGGATAATATCAATGCTGAAAATATCTGTATGTGGTCTGTTTTATTCCACGATGGACAAAAGTACAGAAATGGAAGGTAGTTTTCTGTTGTTTTTATCTATGGTTTTATTTTAAGGGCATTTATTTCCTATGTTTGTTTATAATTGGCGTTGGTTCATTTGAATGGGATCACTGTAAATTCCATATTTTATGGATGAATAAATTGAACCTTGAACCTTAAACACTGTTCTTTCAAATGGGTGAAATGTCTGTTTCTTAACATTTTCTGAATGGGAAATTGGTAAAAGGGTAAACGCAAAGGTCCACAAGGTCATCTACAAAACATAGCTGTTAAAGGGACTGAATGTGAGAGCTGAAATCTGGGGAGGCCCATGTTATGTGACCGTCTATTTCAGATGAAAAACATTAAACATGACATTTTAAAGGCCAAAAACACACCAGTCTAAGAAATATCTTATTCCACAGGTCAAAAACGCATGAAGCATAAAAAGATTTATTCCAAATATTATTTATTGACAAAGGAGTATGTTGCCAGATGTGGTTATAATGACAGAGACAATAAATTATCAAACTACAGTTCACACCTTGAGGCTACAATACAATATAAAATACACATAAATATTAACTTAGTAAAAAAAACATTTAAAACCCAGTCAGAGAACAAAGTGAGTTTGTTAAGGAAATAAGCTTTGCAGTCAAAAAGCAGTTTAACGCAGAAAAGAAGTCATTTCAATATAAAAAAAAATCAATATTCAGATAATATACATGTTATCTACATGCTGGGCTCAACCCAGGAGTCTGGTGGAGAAGTGCTCTGGAAATCTGAATTAAAAACAAATAGTGAGAACAAGGAATAAGGCACATGTTTGTTTAATGGAGTGAATATTTCAGAGCTTCCACCTGTCCAAATCTAATCCCATCTATGAGGCAGCAGGGAGCTAAAGGAGTTCAAACTGCAAAAACAAGCAGAATCTGAACCAGCAGATAGGTTTTGGTCTGGAACCCCTAAAGCCCCAACAATTAAGCCAACATAACCTCACATCTATAAGTCTGTAACACAATCTTTGCACAAAAAAATGCCTACATTCATATTGTTACTGTGCTGTGCAAAGTAAATGCTTGTGTTGAGTGTTCTTTTTGGATTAAAAGCACTACTGACCTGAAGTCTACCGCTGTGACTTCTTTGTATAAACCAGCATTAAAGCCAGCCAGAAAGAGCTCTTTGTCCCGTTAGGTTCACTGCCTGAACCTCCAGTTTGTTGGATGAAATATTCAGAAAACACATGCTTGCATGAAGAGACAAAAAGTATTATCAAGATGGTCCAGAAGGAGGAAAGAGTTTGTCCTGTTTCTGTCCATAAATACCGTCACATTCAACACAGTAAGGAACAGAAAACGTGGAGCTACATTGAGCATGAAAACTCATGGTTGAGGTCCTTCTTGTGTGCCTCTGTAGGAGTGGTCCTGCTGGTTTAAAACACCATCAGTTTGGATTTAGATCAAAAGATAAACCACAGAATCAGAGTCTTGTGGATCTCTCTGTGTATCTTCTCAATGATAAACATCAGCTGTGTTTATGGGTATGGTCATCCATCAACATCTTTGCAGTCTCTCGTACTTTAGACCGGGTTTGCCTTAATTTTGCTGTTGATCCAGTCGATGTAATGGGTGACACGGGTGTAGACTCCAGGCTTATCCTTCTGCCCGCACCCATCGCCCCAGCTGATCACACCCATCAGAGTCATCTTGTCATTGTTTCGACAGACGAGCGGGCCGCCGGAGTCTCCCTGTGGGTGAAGGTCAAGAAGCAAAATTAAGAAAGAGAACTAGATCGAGTAAATCAGCATTGATTTAATGAGGAGGTTAAGGGTAATAATTCAGCATTCTCACCTTGCAGGCGTCGTCGTGGCCTCGGGTGTCACCTGCACACAGCATGTTGGATGTAATCGTGCGATAAGACAGCACATCTGGGACGCAGCGCTCTTTGGGCCAAAGGCGAACATAACCTCTCTTAACACGCTCGGAGAACTCTGCAGAAACTGTGGAGTGAGTGTTTAAATTAGTATTTTGGCATCTCCTATCCAACAAGTCTCGGTCAAAAACAATTATATGGCTGGACCGTGTTTGGTCAGTTTGTGAATGTGTGGCTAAAATGTCTTGTTTCATTTAAGAACTAGATTGCCTAGTTTGACAGCTTAGTCCCAAGTTTCTTGAGCTGGACTCATCACGCTAGATGGTCTCATTTGCATAACGGACAGTTCCCCGCGTTTTCATTTTGAAAGTGCAACGGCCAATGAGGAAACTCCAACACTCGGCCGACCAATCGTGTAACTTCATCACTCACTCAGTGACAGACTTTTGCATTTGTAGGGCTGGCCCTCTGCAGTCCAGCCAAAAACAAATCAATTAAAGGTTTGTGGAAAAGCTTACTCTGCCCTCTGCTGGTCAGTGAAGAGAGAGATACCACAATAGTAGCCATGCAAAATTAGAGCGCGCCATGATGTTTGCTTACATTCTGAGTCTTTTCCATAGCCTGAGATCTCACACTCGGTCCAGTCGGGCAGCACCAGCCCACGTTCAGGCAGACACGCAGGAAGAACCTCCGGAGAGTTTACAGCACAGATGCCAATGTCCGTCTTCAGCTTCAAGAGAGCTGCAAGTGGAAAGTGACCAGAGGAAAAGTCAGGGTAATGCTCTGGGAAAATGTGGGATGAAAGCTGAGGGATGATTTTAGTGGTTTGACAAGCATCCGCTGCCCACCTAAGGTTCCATACCATCACTGCTGGGGGAAGGCATGGTAACTAAAGTGTCTCAGTCGATTATCATCATTATAGCATGCCAAAACTCAAAAATGCTGTTTTTCTTAGTTTATGAAAATCTGACCTTTTGATGCCACAAAGAATATTATATGCAAAAATTGTCTGTTGAAATGTTCACTCACCGATGTCATTGTCAAATGTCTCGTTGTCAAACTTCTCATGATTCCAGTACTTCTCAACCTTGAAAATCTGCTCGCTGCTGGAATTCTGTTTCCGAAACGTTCTTCCCAAAATCACTTCCAGTTTCTCTGCTTTATCACTGAAAGATAAGATGGGGAATATGTTTGGATGTTGCAAACATGTTAAATTACTGAATGTATTCGTGTGTGTGTGGGCAGGTGTGTCATTCTTACTTGTCCTCGAAGCAGTGTGCAGCTGACAGGACCCAACAGGAGTCGATGAGGACTCCTCCACATCGGTGAAAGTGTTTTCTGTGACGGGCCTGGTAGACATTAATGGCCACCTGCCACGGTTGCTCTGTGATGTCGCTCTCTCTGCCCCCAAACATGCGGAACGCCGGGCGATTCAGGGTGTTGTCTAAGCGCTGGCCACATGTTGCTACGGAGAGGACAGGTTGCAGGATGATGGTTAAATGACCGAAAAAATTACCACACATCAGAGGAAATGGACGGATTTTCATTTTATGTGAAGATGTCTCACCTCTGTTGTTAGTGGTAGGGGCACGTGGGCCGAGAGTGCTGATGATAGATGGATGTCTCACTATAAAAGACAAGTATGAGTAAGTAAGATAGCACATTGCTGCATGGAAGATTTCAGTTCCTAAACTAAATGAACTTGCAGTTTATAATCTCACTTCCACATTTTAACATTGCTGCACAATGAAACAATGGAATTAAAGGAACTCACAGCATTTAGGTATGTCACACAACTCCCAGGTCAGCTGCATGTTCTTGTAGGTGTGACACCATGGAGCCACGTCACCGTCTGGATTCCTGTTAGATAAAGGAAAAAGAAAAGCAATGAGTTATTCTGATCTTTCTGCATGCTAGGGGGAACCTCTCACAATGAACAACGGTGCTCTACCTGCAGAAGCTGTGGCTGCCCAGCCCGTTCTCTAGTGCATCTGATTTCCAAGCATTGTTGAGCTTGTGCTTGACAGCAGGAGAGTCCCACGGGAGGCAGCGAGAGCCACTCTTAGTGGCGGATGTTGTGCCTCTGTATGACTTACCGGAGCCCACCACACATTCTTGGTACTTATCTGCACCAAAACACACCGAGAAACTGAGTGTTAAAGCAATTCATTGTTTGATTGGTAGTATTTCAGCTTACTATATATTAGCTTTTTGTAAAGCCGTACCTTCTGGACATGTGGGCATGGAGCAGTACTCCCATTCGATCTGAGTGCCTTTATAGATGTAACACCAAGGAGTGTTGTCATTGTCAGGGTTCCTGAGGGGGAAAAGAAAGGCAAGGACAATGAGTAAACATGTTCATGCTTCACATAGATTAACTAAAAAAGCATGTCCTAAACCAAACTGTTTTAAAATGCATCATCCCAATAAGGTTTTGTAAAATAAGACAGATTGTCCAAATCTTAATTTTTGCATCTTTTTTTCTGCCTATTTTCCTGCAAAGTCAGTAATTCACGCCTCGTTGATTCATTTTTTTGCCTTTCAAAGTAAGCTATAATGCCACAATCAGACCAATAGATTCATTGCATTAAATGGATACACTGGCAAACGCATCATTCCTGCAGGTTTAATTAAAATTTGACCAACGTGTTTTGGATGATCAGACCCCCCGCCTTGATTTAATCGCTTTGAATATTTGCTGTTTATTCCTACAGATGTTCCGGCATTAAACGGATGACACTGGTCACATTATACCTGCAGAAGTTGTGATTGCCCAATCCAAGACTGCCGGCATCCACTTTTCTGGCGGTGAACCTCCTTCCTCTCAGAGACGTAGAGTTCCAGTTGATGCACTCTGTTCGTGAATGACTGGAGCTCCAGGTGCCGCGGTACCCTTCACCCTGCCCCACAACGCACTTCTCATTGGTGTCTGTTAGAGAATAAAGGGACAAAGTTAGACTGGATATAATGTCACTCATTTATATATGAGACTGATATCACTATAATAACTGAGCTAATTCATTTATTCTGACACAATAAAGCATGTTAATTAGATCTGGAAAAACTTTCAAAAACATTCCCACATATTTCGACACAATATGAAAACATTGTTATTTCTTATGTAAGCCATTAAACTCACCACTGTGCCCTAATAGCATTTATATAGTATTTTTTTCCAATTAGTGGTTTAAAACAATGACTAGACCTAAACTATGATGATCGTAAATGTAATCAGATTTATTGAGTCTGGCCTAACTCATTACTCTTTGGCTGAAATCACAATGCTGTGACCGCTGGAGTTTGCATAATTATCCCACCGAGAGGGCGGGGTGTCCCTAACGCCTCCAAGAGTCACCCGCAGAAACAAAAACATTCATATCCCAGAATGTCTTTCCATAGTTTATGATTCTTCTCTCCAAACCACAGGCCCATGACACCTACTGCGTGAGTCACACAGTCAGACTGTGACTTTATCTAGAGTCATTAACAAGTACGTAGAGCGTTTTAATCAGTGTTGTGTCACTTAACTGGCCACCCTGTTATGGACATGACTGGGTGTATTGTTGTTTTGAAAACAAATTCTAGACATAGTGAAAGATCTGGGGTGTACAAGTTGCAGCGCAGAAGACATTGAAGTACTTCTCCATAGTAATGATTTGCCTCTTTTCTCTGTTTTATAAACTGAATATTTTGGGATTTGGACTGGACAAAATAAGATGTCACGTTGGACACTGCCTCTGACATTTTACAGAATTTTTTTTAATCGATCAACCGAAAAAAAGCAGGTTAATTGTGCCGTAGATCATTGGTTCCCAACCTGGGGGTCCCAACCCCCATTAGGGGTCGCGAGGCCTCCTTTACTTTAAGGGGTGTAAGACAGCTTTTTAAAAAATATACAGTTGGTCTATCTCACATTTCTGTGAAGAAAACTTAATGAAATTGTTATTATTATTAAGATATAAGCTTTAAATATATCTCACAGGATCAGGGCACGGTGAAGACCTGAACGGCCTCGTCTTGCATTAGAAAAGTACGCAGTTAAAACAACCAAAGTTTTCAACCTAATTGAACAATGTCCAAGCGTCAGGGAGAAGAAAACACTGAATTTGTCAAAAAAAAGAAGCCTATTAAGTATGTATGGTTGTTAAAAATAAAATAAAAAAACATAATACAGACAAAGAATTGTATCGAAAGTTCCTAAAAATAACAGGAAGACTCATCTCTGATGTAATATTCAAAGGAAATAATTTGCTCAAAAACTTGCTCTGTGTCACAATCTATTGTCCCAAAGCTAATGTGGGTGGGAGTAATGGACCCAATATGCTTGTTTTATTGGCACAAATGGTTCCCATCTGTAGAAATGCACTTTTTAATGCTGAAGCACAATTTTATAATTTATAGCAAATTATTTCACGGACCCCTTGACCCCACTTCAGAATCAAAGCCTTAGATGAAAGAGTTTGTTGAGTACTTACTGATCTCACACTGAGTCCCACTGAAGCCTGGAGGACACTGACAGATGTAGTCTGAAGTGTACACGGCCTCCTTACAGGTCCCTCCGTTGTAGCACTGAGACACGTAGCAGTCTGGAAGACAGACAGAGAGCCGGTTAGTCAGTCATTCGTCATCCAGTTCTTCAGAAACCATTTCAATATCACAGTGTGATTGATTAGACATGACCACTTGCGTATACGGATAATTAAATCTGTGGGTTTGGCCTCGTGTGTCACATAGAAACATTGAGAAGGTTCATCCTGACTCTCAACCATCTGCAGAGCTTCACTTTTAATATACTGTGTCAACGCCAAGTGTTTCTTTTCTAGAGCGGAACTGGTTTTATGCCATCACCAGTCCGGTTTTTCATTTATTATTTCAACATTTCCTAAAGGCTAGCGTTCCGAATAACAGCACCCCACTCGCTGCCAGTGGTATGAGCTCACAGACGGAGCCGTTTGGCGGGCTGAAAATGTGGTTGTAATTTGTCTGAGGGAGGGGCAATCGTGCTGCACACAGAATTCGTCAATGGGGGTGAAAAGTGCGCACAAGGGCTCGTCTGGCAAGAGTATTTCAAACAATCTCAGACTAAACTACACCCACTCCAAAACACAGAAACCCAACGGCTCTTCATTTGGACGCACTGAAATAACAGAGATTTGGACACGTGAGTCAGGCAAACCAACAAAAAATAATCATCTGAGGTCGTAACAGCAAGTTAGAGGTAAAGTGAAGCTATAATGAAAGACAGAGAGGTCAGAGAGGGCAGGCAAGCAGACTGACAGACAAATGAACAAACAGAAGATCATATTCTGCTCATAAAGTCTGATTAGAAAGAGACAAGAAAGTCTGTGATTGTGTGTGTTTGCATTCATATCACACTCACTGATGACGGGCACAACATGACAACGCTCTCGTCCTCTTAATGCACAACGGCAATACTCCACACGCTGTCCCCTCCATTGCAGCCAAGTGTCCCCAAAACTACGCACTGCTGACGTCTCACTATTCGTACAAAGTACTGAGAAAACACACACACACACAAACAAACAATAAGTATACAGTCAATCAAACAGGGAGACACATAATCATTGTCACATGTAAAAGCGGTTAGAAACACGTGAATGACAAAAGTGAATTAAAAGAATCTGAGGATGGTGGTGATGGTGATGGTGGTGTTAAAGAGACAGACAAACAAAAAAGTGTGATGGGGCTCACAGGAGGTGTCAAATGAAGGTGAAGACTTCTCGACATGAATAATCAAAAGCGTCCGTCTGGATGGCCGCCGGGCAGGCTCACCTCTGTAAAAACGAGTCCCTCTCTTAGTGCGGATCAGGTCCACCTGCAACAGAAAAGAGATCATGTTAAACACAGAGCAGCAGTGAATGGGAACTGGTTGCATGGCTTTGGTTTCTTTAGGGTTCTACTGTGAACAATAACTTGAAACTTGCTTCACAAGCTGCTTTTAAGTTTTAGTCAAACATCACTTGTTGGTATACATACAGTACAGTAGTGCTCCAATACAAACCATTTGAGATTATGAGCTATACGGTTTCAAAGTCAAATAGTAAAAGAGAAATGAATGAATGTTTATTCTGTTGAGAGATTCATGAAGTAGGTTTTTGCATTTAAAATGTTGTCCAGCAGTGCACTCTTAAAGGGATAGCTCAGGTGTTTTGAAGTGGGGTTGTATGAGGTACTTATCCATACTCAGTGTATTACCTACAGTAGATGACGGTCGGCACGCCCCCAGTTTGGAGAAACAGACAGGAGTTACCGCACGGAAGCAAAGCAATACAGTGCTGTGGACGGGGCCAGCAGTGAAACGTATTTTAGCTACCTAAAAAATCAATGTCAGCTTAAGTGTACGCTATATTAAGAATATATTTTCACCTCTTTACATTGCCGTAAAACAGCCCTTTTTGACAGGGAACTGAAGCCGTTGTATTCATCTAGGCTCTCGCCAAAGCCACCAGACTCCATTCAAAAAACCTGTAATTTTACCTCGTAGAACATGTGATCTGCTGTTCTACCGCTGCCTCAATGAGTTAGTTGCGGTAGACCAGCAACTCCCGTGTTCTGTGAGGTAAAAAGACTGTTTTTTTTTCAATGGAGTCTGGTTGCTTTGACAAGAGCATTGATAACGGCTTCAGTTCTCCGTTGGAAACATAGACTGTATAGCTGATTCATGGCAAGGTAAACTGGCGAAAATATTCTAAATATATCGTACACTTAGACTGATATTGATTTCTTTTATTTTAGGTGGTTAAAATACGTTTTGCTGTTGGCCCATCCACAGCAGTACATTGCTTTGCTTCCGTGCGGTAACTCCTGTCTGCTTCTCCAAACTGGTTGCGTGCCGACTGTCATCTACTGTACACTGACTATGGATAAGTACCTCATACAACCCCACTTCAAAACACCCAAACTATCCCTTTAAGTCTCTTAAGATTGAGGGCACTAGCACGTGAGGGCTCCACCAAGGAGGCGTTTTCAAACCAAGACATGCAACAAAAACACAAATACAAACACACTAAATGTTTGCTCAGATAGTTTATAAACCACAAACATGGAAATGCATAAAGATAAGCTCTTGTTAAGTATGTAGGATTTGTAATTAATGGGCTGAAATATGCAAAACCACTTGTATGGTCCTCTCACGACGAGGATGCAGGACTTACATTGTCCGCTAGGGTGCAGCAGAGAGCAGACAGGAGCATTAATAGTCCAAGTGTTCTGGTCATTGCTTCTCAAGTGGTCTTCAGTTAGCTGGAAGGAGAATATAAATACATATTAGAAATGTGACGGAAGATTTTACAAGTTAATACAGTTAAGATGGATAGATGTAAGCGCTGAAGCTGTGTGAGGAGACTGAGTATGGACTTCATTGTTGCATGTCTATACATCTGAATCCTTTTGTCATGAATCTGTCATTAACACTGAGGCAACAATTGCAGGAAAACGATGGACACTGGTCACCGTCTCCTGACTATACTGTTTCTGTTTGGCTTCCTTCCTCCATCCCTACGCCTGCTATTGAGGAAGACCACCGGAGAGGAAAGGGTGGGAAAGGTGGGCTGCTTGTGGGAAACTGGAGGTCATTTTTTTATAGTTTCTTGAAGTTGTTCTTGACTAAGACAGGAAGTTTTAACAGCATGTCCAGTCTGATAGGACAACTGTATATATGTTTTTGTTATCCTGCTTGAATTAATTTCCCTTTTATCATAACTCATCCCACTATAGGAATAAACAGGAAGCAGATAATCTTCACTTCACTAAAAATGAGATGCCACATCAAAACAACACATCTGGACACAGCACGCAGGCACAGCAGAGAGTTTCTGCACCATACTGACAGCATTCCTCTTCTAACAGAGCAAAGCAGCAGCTGTGGGAGGATTAAAGTGACTCAGGACTTTAAAGCGTAAGAGGAGGAAACAGAAGGGGAGAGTCCCCAGAGCGAGAAAAAGTAAACTAAACTCATATTTCCTTTTTATACTCCTAGAAAAAAGATGTCTGATAACGGACTTGTTCCTCTTCTCTGTTTTAAAGGAGGCATGCAGAAAAGAGATACGGAAGAGAGAGAGAGCGCCTGTTGAAGTCAAGTGTGAGTAAACATGAGTCACAAAGGAAGGAGGGGGTAGAGAGGGAGATGAGAAAGAAGAAAAAGAAAGTTGCACACAATGAGGGCTGAAGAGTAGAAATTACCTCAATATAAAAATAACTTTAAGAAACTTCTTCTACAGACACTTGCATGCAAAGACCCAGACATACAGCAGTAACCACGTGCACACACGCCTGCACGTTTTATACTCTCCTCTCCGTCGGCTGGTTCTCCACTGACTCACCTTCTGTGGTTGACAGAGCTAATAGAAAACATGGCTGGGTTTTGATATATCAGTAGAACAGCTACGCTGGCAACCACAAACACACACATATAGACAAAGTGCTCAGGAACGTGGAAGCTAATTGACACCCCGACAAACACAAAGGTTTACTGTTCATTCTGCTCATTGTTCATCGGAGCAAAGACTCAAGGTCTCAGGGTTTGACTTTTAAAACACACACATGCATTCACACACTCACCATTAAGAGGACGGGTCCCTTGAAAGCTGTCCTCGCCTCACACAAATAAAAACCCCTATTGTCCTGCACTTGTTTTACCCCCCAACGGAGCCTCACTGGCAACAACACACTAGTTCCCTTTTTGTTTTCCTTTGTGCAGCTGCTCTGCTCTGTCCAGTCAGCCGCCCCTCTCTCTCTCTCCAGCCCTGTCAGCTAAAAACATATGTTTCCTGCTAAAACACTGCCAGCGCGGGCCCCATGTATTTCGGAAACGTGCGTACATATCAATACATGCACGCAGACCAACACGCACACATCAGATATGAACATATGTGTACCCCACCCTTTTTGAAGCCTGTGGTGTCTCACATGCAGAGGCCCTGTTTGGGGCGCCATAAACACCACTCCTTTGGCAATCCCTCAAGAGTTTTAGCTGTTTTTGTGGTCTGTCTTACAACATTTAATGCATATGAACAGACATTAACACACAAGATACACATGAACATAACAACGTCTAATTAACAGGATACAAAGTAAAACTGTGGCTGCTCTTTTAATTTTATGTAGTTAATAGAACTAATTTCCTAGAGATGATCAGCTCTTACAAACTGTGTTTTTTGTGTTAGTTGCAGTTATCTGACTGTCAAAACCTCTTAGTAGCGTCACCATTAGATGTATCGCACATGTTCTTTTTCAGGATAACTGGGGCTATTTGAAAATGAAGAAATATTTGATGTGAATTTATGTTTGCCTGGAGAAACAAAATGCATTTTATTCATTTTATTTTAATTCTGAAAGTGTCAAATATTAGAGAACAGTAATCCAACTAATCAGTAAAATCTGTGAGGTTTTTGATGTAACTTGCAGCAACTATGGCTTTACAACAACCTCATAACCAGTAAACACAACAGGCAAAAAGGATTATTCAATTCAGGTTTTACTCAAGTCAAACTATGTCGCTAACCTTTTTGATTGCATATGGATCAAATAAGAGATAATGTACAGTGAGCCGGTCTTTGTTGTGAAATAAACCCTGACAGAAGGGGTTTATTTCACAACAATGACCCGCTAGCTGTACATTATCCTGCTTATTACACGGCTACTTACTTAAGAAATCCCTAATTTGACACAAAAACGGTCTACCAGAGTCCGACATCAGAACTGCGCCCATAGCAACGGTCTGTTATAAAGAAATAACAGACCATAGAACGCCGTGATTGACCAATCGAGTATTAAACAAAGCCGTGCAATAATAGCCAATAAATAACATCAGTAAAGTGTGAACTCTTTACAGTCTCTTCTCCCATTAAGGAACATGAGACCCAACCAAACACTGATGCGCACATGTTGCTTGGATCGCCATAACAACGCATCGGGAGGGGTTACAACCAATAATGACAGCTCATTTTGCTCATTAGAACCAGAGCTATTGCTATTCTGACTGGTAGTGAGATACAACGATCGCTTCATGAGCAATCCTCTCTTTAAAAACAAGAGGGACACCAGCCCAGTCCCAATGGTGCAGATAGGGTTAAGGCATCTGTCAGTTACACCCAATCAGTTAATAGCTGAAACATGTACAACCACGTATGCAGCCTGAGGAGAGTGCGGTTACCTTAGTAGGTCAAATATGTATGGAAGAAATGAAAACATCTTTGGAGTAGCAGCCAGACTGTGAGTCAGCAGCAGCTCCACAACAGCAGTTTTAAGATGCGCCACCTCAATAGAAGCAACAGACGATAAGACAGACGCACACAAACACACTCACAGGATTTACTGTATGTCTAAAGCTGAAAGTAAATGTTTTCCGCCAACGTTATTCATCTCCTGTTAGTGTGCAGTTTCGGTGTATTCAAAGAAACTGGGCCTAAGTGCTGAGCACAATCTTTGACTTCTTAGCAGTGAGTTCACCGCACCATTATCGAGGATGTGTAATGATGATGGAGCGCTGAGGTTGTAAAGGTCGGAGGCGAGACATTCTTGTCTTCCAGTAACAAGTCCGAAAAGTCTAAAACGGTGAGAATGGTTAGACGGCGTGCAGGGAACATAGTTGCATCTGCCTGTGAAGTTCAAATTATGGTTCAGTGTGCACTTTAAAGCATCTCTGAAGTTACTTTACCTGCCACCGTAGTTCTTCAAAACTGCGGTAACGTGAGCCGTTGAGTGCAAAACCACGGTACCGCCAGCCGCTGTCTGTCTTCCGTTGCTCCCAGAGTAGTGTTATTATAGTAAAATGACCTCTGAGCGAGGCGAACGCGTTACCACGTTGTTGCACTCGGCGGCTGACGTTACCACAGTCTTGGAAAGGGAGGAGTGAGCGCCGGGGTACTCAGTTGGTTGCAATATGCAACCACACTACTAGATGCTGCCAAATCCTACACACTGTACCTTTAATAAAGTTAGAGCGGGTGGACTGCCCATGCTGGCAGCCGGGGGAGGAACTGGCAGAGGAAACACCTTCACAGGGAGTATTATTGCACTTTTATGGTCTTGTTTTCTTTGGCACTGGAGTTACTTTCTTTACAATATTTCTTAGAGAGCTCAACATTCTTGTGATTGGATTGTAAATCCCATTCTCTTGTCACAGCAGGTTGGCGGCGGCAGCAAATGTGAACCTCAAAACACGTTTTTGAACTGGTTTGACCTGCTGGGAACCCTAAACCTGCATTCACCTGGTACAATAGTTTACCTGGCACAACACCTTCAGCTAAGGCGTTGTTTCTTCAGTTAAGTTTGCATGTGTGTAGCATAATTGTTGATGATGTGTCATGGCATGCCATGTCTGTAAGCTACTTAGAAGGAATTATGCATTCTTTACTCGAGGGGGATTTCTGTCAAGCTTCAATAACCCAGCTGTGATCCGTCTCTGAACACTCCCTGAGAACAGAGGGCTGCATTGTTGTCTTACAGTACAGCTCCCCTCTGTGCTCAATATGAAGCTCCTTATCAGAAAGAAAACACAGAAAAGAGGCAGGTAGAAAAGAGCAGGTGTTGACGTTAGAAATGAGTATAGGCTGAGGAGATAATGGAGTATGAGAATGCTACGTGGAAGGAGATGAAAGGATGGAGAGAAAGGGGAGAAGGGAAAAAAGAGGGAGAGAAAGGAGATGAAATGAAAACCCTGAGGTCAGCAGAAAGACGGTGACTAGTCCTGAGTCATCCCAGCTTCCAGGGCTACACAGAGACACAGATGGAGGCATTGATGGGATTTATGACCAGTATTGAAACAATTAGGTGAAGATATATAGGATGAATAGAGATGTGAAAGAGGGTTTTTGTTCAAGTGAAACTCTGCTTTAGTTGCAGCTCAGTATCGGTTTCAGCGTCATCCTCTGGACCGATTGTTCCCACAGTCTGAACCAGCTCTACATCCCCTGTCTGACCTGCTCTTAACTTACAGCTTTAAGGCTGATCCTGTGAGTCACAAACATCAGTGTGAGGCACAAACACAGCTGACCACAGCTCCTGGGAATGCAGATAATGGATACAAACTCTACTTTCTCTCAACATGCAACAGCACACACAGTATCAGTGTGAGAGTATCAGCGATGACGGATGCGCGGGAGGAGAATTCCCAAAGCAAAATCCAACTCATTATCCTGATAAGAACCTGCATGATCCTGTGCAGGTTTTGGCTCACATACACACTCACACATACAGGCAGGGATCACAGTATCATAGCGGGGATGTTCCTCGTTAACAAACACACACTGAGTCCGACCGCAAGGTACAAAATCACCATGTTCTTGTAACATTTTGAGTTGCAAAAAGATCTGAAGTGACACCATTTTTACTTTCCGAGAAGTGTTTGTGGGTGAAGAGGAGTGTGTGTGTGAGGCGGTGAAGTATTTCCTACAGTATTCTCACCAGATTAAACAGGTGGATGTGGATGTGAGAGAGGTAAATAAAGAGTTGCTGAAGTCAGAGTGAGAAAGTGTTGGGATGCCAAATGAATGAGTGAGCACAAGGTGAGCCAAAGTCACAGTTTCACCTCCCAACACAGACTATGGACCAAATTAATGTCACCATTATACAGTGTGGTAGCACTAACGTTTAATTTAGGGCTGTCAGAGTTAATGCGATAACAATGCGTTAACACCAATTTGTTTTAACGCCACTAATTTCTTTAATGCATTAATGCAACTTGCGATTTTTAGGTTGTAGCGGCTCAGTTTTAGTTCAGCGAAGGAGGCTAAATAATGCTCCAAACTTACGCTAATTTTGGCGAGGAAAAACTGGCATGGCCATTTTCAAAGGGGTCTGATTGACCTCTGACCTCCAGATATGTGACTGAAAATGGGTCCGATCAGTACCCACGGGTCTCCCCTTTACAGACATGCCCACTTTATGATAATCACATGCAGTTTGGGGCAAGTCATAGTCAAGTCAGCACACTGACACACTGACAGCTGTTGTTGCCTGTTGGGCTGCAGTTTGCCATGTTATGATTTGAGCATGTTTTTTATGTTAAATGCAGTACCTGTGAGGGTTTCTGGACAATATCTGTCATTGTTTTGTGTTGTTAATTGATTTCCAATAATAAATATATACATGCATTTGCATAAAGCAGCATATTTGCCCACTCCCATGTTGAGTATTAAATACTTGATAAATCTCCCTTTAAGGTGCATTTTGAACAGATAAAAATGCGATTAATCCCGATTAACTATTTTAATCGATTGACAGCCCTAGTTTAAATGTATATTCCATATTGTATTTCTGATTTCATTTCACATGAGATATTAATTGATTTCTGCTAATTAGCATTAAATAAGATGGGAGAATTGTGTGTCAAGATAACTCCATATTATTATCTAATAACAACAGACTCAACTGTCAGACTTTATGCATTAATACTGAATATTACCCAGCCATACTAATTTGGCTTATCGTGGTTAAAATATCTTAATTGATTTTCATCAAATGTGCCAGATTTTATGTATTTCCTCTTGAAACATCAAATAACGATCATCTCAGTCTATCCTATATGAACTCTACAACCTTAGATAATTATCACTTTTAAACACAAGAAGAACACTGTTAAGAATTTCCCAGTAAAATAACAGTAAAGAACTGGCAGCAGGGTTGCCTTTATGTTACTGTAAAATTAACATTATCATACTGTTGCTGAAATTTACAGCTTTGTACTGTTAATGAAAAATACTGGGGTTTTTTAAAATTAATTTCACAGTATTTTACAGTTAATTTATTGTTTAAAGATACACTATATAGCTGTTTTTCACCTTTCTTTTACATTATCTTACTGATTTGTTTCAATGCACTATTTAGGTTGTATTTTTTACATACATTTTAATAAACATTATTGTTTGCTTAGATGAATAGCAGGTTACAGACATATAGTCACACTAAATACAATTAAAGGCACTTGTTAGGAAAAAGGCTATAATAGACTTGTTGACACTTTTCCCAAAATGTCTGTCTCTAGCTGGCTACAAGCACAGAATGCAAACCATAACAACATGTGAGTGAAGAACAATAAAGCTAATTCACTGATTTTACAATCATGTACAATGTACAAGCCTCACATGTGCAGATCAGGTCCCAGAATAAAAAAAATACTGCATGAAACTGTTACTGATGATACTTTAGACAGTTGATCAGCAGTAAAGTTCTGTTTTTAAGAATGCATTATAGTTCAGTTAAAAAACAAACAGCCTATGAGCGTAATTTAACAGGTTTTCTTTTGTATTAACAGTAAAGCACTGTTTTAAGCAATAACAGGTTGAAATCCTGCTGTAAATGAACAGCAATTGTTTACATTGAAGTTTTAGCAGAAAACAGCCTGGTGCATCCTCTGTCTGCATCTGAGTCAAATAAAAACAGCTCTTACCAGATGAAAGTCTTGTGAATGTCTGTTTCTCTGCAGCAGTAGTGTTGGTGTCCTCTGGTTTAGTCGCTCAGATTGAACTGCTCTCTCTTCTCCTCTCAGGTTTTATTTGAGCGCTCCGGTTCCTGCGGTGCGTGAAGTGGGAGGGGTCAGCGGGGAATCGAGGCTGGCAGGCCGGATGATGATGCAGCCTGCTGGGCGGGACCGTCCCAAGAGCCCCCCTGGAGGCTCACTGGGAAAATCACAAAAGATCTGAAGTATTTTATCAGGAAGTCTTTAAAAGTACAAGGTAAATAAAACTTTCTGAAAATAGACCTCTGGAATTAATAATTTCCTAAATCTTAAAAGACAACAATTATATTTATATATTTATTATAACTGACATTTTTCAGGATATTTTGTTCTACAAGACAAACAGACCACCAATCAACACCTGTGAAAAAATACATATATATATTTTTTTATTTAAAGGGACTATTTGTAACTTTCAGAAATGCTTGTTAACAGCGACACCTGTGGCCGTTAAGTCAACGAAAGTCAGCGTCGGGTTCGTGCTTGTGCTCGCTCTAAATAGACATGAACGAGCATCGCTCAAAACAGTGAGGCGACACACGTCAGCTAAAACCACAATATCACTCTATATTTCAGCTGCTTGGCAGTAATGTTAGCTGACCAGACGAAGGTCTCTCCATGAATCAATGCTGATCCTAGTGTTGGCTTTTCCTGCCTGAGCCTCCGGGGCTCCGCAGCGAGTAACGTTATCGTGTCTGACCGCGGCCGGAGGGAACAGGGAAGACACCGGCACCCGGTTGGAGACGATAACGTTTCTCGCTGCGGAGCCAATGATTTATGGCTAAGTACTATACTAAAGTAGTATCAACAAGTATAAGACAAGTATACTTAGACTTCTCTGTATACTTGTGAGTATAAACTAAGTATACTTTAGAATATGTCTGATAGGTACATAAAAAGTAAACTGAAAGTATACTCTTATTTTAAGTTTAAAATAAGTATACTAATAGCACACTTGAATAAACTTCTGTTTGGTGAGGGACAAAGAAGGAATTTGACTTAAAACCAGAATATTACATTCTGATATCTATATACAACAAGTACTGTAAATACATGTACTATAGCCTTTGAATGCACATAGCCTCCACACACAGTGTCTGCAGTGGGTGTAGTATTTTATCATGTATTGTGTTGTCACGTTTTTAAACTACCAGAGCTATTAAACTAACTGATAGACTAGACTAAGTGTGCAGTGACATTAAAACTATTGATTTTTCGCCCTGTCAGTGATCTCTGTCAGTCTGTGGGTGACATTATATCGGTGTGGTTAACCACCTGGCACCAGGACTCATTAGTTACAACCACAATCCTCTTTATTCAACCCATCCCTTCCTCAGGAAATCAGTCACAAATTAGCCTCAGGAATAGCGCCATCCTCTCTTAGTAGTGATTTTATTTGCATTGGATAATTCACGTTCATTGTTTTTACTGTGTGTAAACTCCACATTAAATAACTGAGAACGTGGTACTTGAGGATGTAATGGGCGTTGGTACTGTAGTTAGTTTGGCGTCTGTCCTCTTTGTTTCCATCTGTGTTAGATTACAGCGCACTCCCACTTCTTGATGAGGGAAATCAAACGTAAACACACACGTACAAATGTTTTTAAAAATGTAATCTATAACAGACAGCTCAAACTAAACATCAGGTTCTTATCTCTTTGAGTTCTTCTCTGTTCCTTTAACACATAATACATATTCATTACACAATTGACCGTTTACTGCACACCTCTTCCCATGTGTTGAATGATTCAATCCTTTTTTTGACCGCCCATTACTTACATTGTGCAAAGATTGGCACGTAAAGGCATTTCAGAAAGAACACAAACACCTGTTCTAAACATTTTTGTTTACTTTCTTAATGTGTGGGTGAATGTTTTCAATTCCTTGGACTCAGATGCTCCAAATCCATAAACAGAGTAGTAAGTGCCACGTATAATGAATAAACAAGAATCTGTTGTAGTGAAGTTTGAGCAGAGACACAACAACAAGTTTTCTATCTGAGTAGGCCTATATATCACATACTGTATATATTCCAGTGATCTACACACTGTATGTAGCCTATATCACAGTATTGTTCATGCCAAGCTAACCAGCTGCTGGCTATAGGCCTACGTTTAACAAGGCAAGTTTATTTATAGCACATTTCAGCAACAAGGCAATTCAAAGCACTTTACATAACAACATAACAGACAAATATGATATGTGGTATTGATATTCTCATAGCCGTTACATTGGAATTCCATTGCTAGGCAACAGCTTGTTTCCATGTTTACTTCTTGTCAGCAGCTGATGCCATTCATATGGAGTGACATGACATATGAGCGCTCCAGGGATGAGGTATTTTTGTAGACCAACCATCACCCTGGGTTCCCTCGACAAAAAGCCAATGAGATTTTTCCATTGGGTTTTTGCAGAAAATAAGCTCTGTGACAAGCAAACGTTTATGATATGTACACATGTTGTTCAGCAAGATAATCTCCACAAATGAACACCACTTTTGAATGATTTTTGAAGTGTGAATGCAAAACTAACAATTAACTAACTAACTAATGTTAGGCTATAAATGAACTACACCACAGTCGCATGAGTACACACAACGCGGCTGTAAAGGCAGACGAGTCGTCGTGATGACGTTTAGTAGTCTTATTTAGCCACTTGTTAGCAACCGCCTTTTTTAAGGACAAATAAAGGCTTCAAAATTCATGTATTTATTGATGTATTTCATGTTTAAGAACAAGACGTTAAAATCTCTTAAGCTTGCGTTAACTACAGACTTTATTTCAGACATCTAACTAAAAACACATTAAAAAAACCCAGTGACTTCCAGACGAGGGAACTGGAAGTGCTAAAATACTAACTCATTTCCTGGTTTTAGGACTCATTCCTGTTTAACTGCAACAGGAAATAAACTTGGACACATTAATGATTACGTTTACAACTGTGTAATGGTCTATAACTATAGCTTTCGGCAGGATATTAAATAAGTGTATGTGGCAAATTGTCAAACTATTGCTTTAGCAGTTTCAATTTTGTATTAGCTAACACATTAGCCAATAATATATATCTATATTATAACAATAATATAATATTAACAATCATAAAAAGGTACTGACAGATGATAAACATATGCTAGTAAGGGTTGCTACTATCATCTGTTGCTAGTGGCAACCGTTGCTAGTAAGGGTTGCTACTAGTAACAGAATGTTCAACTGAAACTAACTGCTGGTGGCAGAATACAAAGATAAACGTGGCGGAAAAGAAACTCTTGTGTCATACTACGTGCAACATTTAAGCCATTTCCACAGGCTAGGATTACATGACTAAACAAAGCTAAATAGGACAACAATGGTCTTTCATTATGAGTTCCATCTGACTGCCATGAAGCCCTCTCTGTTGTGTGCTTACTGTGAAAAAAGATCAGGAAGCAGCACCATATTTCGTTAGAAGTTATAAACAGGAAAGCCTTTTTTTTTCTTCTTACAAACATTTACAATCTGATAAAGTGCACATTACACGCCCACAGATTACGTCAGAGGAACGTCAGTTATGTGTTAACAAATACTACCGATGAAGTCTGTTGGTTGTGTCAGAGTAAGTTGACCGTTTCCACGTGCTGTATTCAAAAATAACAAGTGAGGAAATGAAAAACATCACTGCTGTGTTATCTGGAAATTCGGAAGTGCATCCTCCCCAAATACTACGTCTGTTGGTTCGACAGTAATGACGTTGCAAAGAGAATGTTTGATGTCAAGCAGTTCAAATAAGAATAGCTGTCTTTTGAGTGTCTTTTTGAAGACTTTAAATCTATGGGTTCAGTTTTAACAGGTATTTTAACCTCCATGAAATTAAGATGTTGGATGATCTGTAATGTATCTTAGTAGATCTGCTACACGTGAATAAGAAAAGGAAACAGCTGCATTACAAAATAGTGTTAACAAACCATGAATAGCATTAAAAAGGAAGATAGAAAGTTTTCACTGTAATTCAAGAGGGAGACATGCAGTAATAGACGTTGTCAGCTCATGAAAGCAGATAGGGGGGGGGGGGTGATTCTGGTGTTCTGAATGGTTTGGGAAGTTGAGCCATCATTAGCGAGAAGTTGTAAAACGGAGTCTTTGTCAATTCCCAAAATAGTGGCAGCCTTAGACTCCATAATAACATCAGTGAATACAGGAATTGTCCTTTTGTAAGCTTTGACACTACTTAATGGACTATTCCACAGAAATGATAGGCTACTTTAAAGGACCAGTGTGTAACATTTAGGGGGATCCATTGTCAGAAATAGAATATAATATTAATAAGTATGTTTTCTTTGGTGTATAATCACCAGAACATAAGAATTGTTGTGTTTTCGTTCTTTTCCTGCTTGGGTCGGAGTCGATAACGTTTCTCGCTCCCATCGTCGTTGTCGCTCTCTCTCTCTCTTGCTTCACAACTCACTTCCCACGTACATGAGTAGTAGTATTTCTTAAATTTAAACCTTGTATAATGGCAAGGCTATTTCAAATTGTTCCATGTGGGACAATTCAAGTTGAGTTCTTTGTGTTGCCCTTAACTTAAGTGTATTATTGACACATTGATTTAGAACTGCAAACTAAAACTTGCATCATATGTGTTCGTTACACTGTGCGATTATGAGAAATTTATTAGAATCGATATTTTTTCATGGTATTTTTATTTTATATATATATATATATATATATATATATACACACACACATATTTTTGAGTAGTATATATATATATATGTATATACACATACATATAATAATAATAATACATTTTATTTATATAGCACTTTTCAAGAAACTCAAAGACACTCTACACAGATAAAATATACTTTACACAGATTTTAAAAAAAAGAATATACAACTAAAAATGTCTTAAAAATATTATATATATAGTATTTCTAGTATAGAAATACTATATATATATATAATGTAATATAGTATTTATATATAATATATTATTTAGTTTTATTTTATTTTATAAGAAATTTTGATTAGTATATACAGTATATATGTATATACACATACATATAATAATAATAATAATAATAATAATAATAATACATTTTATTTACATAGCCCTTTTCAAGAAACTCAAAGACACTTTACACAGATAAAGTATTAAATAAAGAAATAAATATATTACTAAAAGTTACTTTTAAAAATATTATATATATCAAATATATATATTATATAATGTAATATATTATGTATATATGTATATAGTATTATTATATTTTATGTATATAATAATGTAATATATTATTTTGTTTTATTTTATTTTTTTAAGACATTTTGAGTAGTATTTCTTAAATTTAAATTTTCTTAAATAACTCCATGTGGGAGTAAATGTGGGGACAATTGAAGTTGAGTTGTGTGGGTCTAAATTGAGCTGCAGACTTGAAATGAATCCCTCTCACTAAAGCACAAAATACATTTGACCAGGAGGAAGTTTTCATATAAAGTGTTCTTGAAACAGATTGATCATTGATGATCAGCATCATGTGAGAGTAATGTGCTTAAACACGAGAGGAGACTATCAACCAGCTGCAGGACTCTGGTCTGCCTCCCTGTGGGCGGACACCTTCAGGTTTACAGGAAATATGAGGATCAGGAAGTAGAAAGTTTGTGAGATTTGTTGTGTCGCCGAAATTACTACTAAAGTGTTTAAAGTTTAACTCGGTTAAAGATCCGGATACACTCAGTGTTCAAAGAAAACCAGGTGTGGAAGCTCCCTACGAAGTCTGAGGTAGGATTGAGATGAAATAAGACTTCAGTTGAAGCGCTTTTCTGCATGGAAAACAAAACCCGAGAACATGTAACGTTTCAGTGCATTGTAACAACTTCAAACAACAGAGGAAGGAAAGTGGTTTTATTGTGTTTCAGTGCATAAAGTTAATTATGTTATTGAGCAGAGAAGTTGAGCATAACGTCAACAACAGAAACAACCTGAAGGATGCATGTAGGTAGTACTGCAGTACTGAACAGGCCTGGTACTAGGATACTACTGTAACTACAGTATATCACTAGATATACACTGCAGTCTACTGCAGTACTAAACATGTATACTGTAGTCTACTGCAGTACTAAACATGTATACTGTAGTCTACTGCAGTACTAAACATGTATACTGTAGTCTACTGCCGTACTGAACATGTATACTGTAGTCTACTGCAGTACTGAACATGTATACTGTAGTCTACTGCAGTACTAAACAGGCCAGGTAATACAGCCTGTAAGATACTATACTGTAACTACAGTACATCACTATATATATATATATACTGGAAAAACAAAGTTCGGAAACTTGTGTTTGGTGGATTATTTCTCTGTTGTTACAGTGCTAATGGTCATTGTATTTACATCGTTGGAAAGCCTGTTTATTTACCTTCACAATGATGTCCAACTTGTAAGGATCATGCATTTGTGGGATGAGCAGCACGGATGATTATGTGGGTAGCGCCCAAGAAAAATTTGCCAAAATGCTCTGCCAATGGTAAACAGTGTATTCTCATAAGGCGACCAGGAAGCCTGCAATGACTGCCTTTCACCGTCAGGCCCGCTTGCGCTGGTGTCGACAACACAGACAATGGAACCTGAACATGTGGGGGAATGTCATGTTCAGTGATGAGTCCAGGTTCTGTCTGCCAAAGTTGGATGGCAGGGTCAAAGTATGGAGACGACGTGGAGAACGCTATGCTGATTGTTGCACCGATCGAGTAACAGCTTTTGGTGGTCGGCATCTCCCTCACTGGCAAAACAAGGCTTGTCATCATTGAAGGCCATCTCAATGCAGGGAGATATCGGGATGAGATTCTGCAGCCAGTGGCGATCCCATATCTCCACAATCTGGCACCTAACTTCATCCTCCAAGATGACAACGCTCGCCCCCACAGAGCCAGGGTTATCACAGACTACCTCCACAATGTGGGAGTAGATAGAATGTAATGGCCTACCAAGAGTCCACACCTCAACCCAATTCAACACTTGTAGGATCAGCTTGAGCGTGCTGTACGTGTTAGAGTGACCAACACAACCTCGTTGGCTGTACCAACAGGAGAATACACTGTTTACCATTGACGGAGCATTTTGGCAAATTTTTCTTGGGCACTACCCACATAATCAGCTGTGCTGCTCATCCCACAAATGCATGATCCTTACAAGTTGTACATCATTGCGAAGGTAAATAAACAGGCTTTCCAACGATGTAAAATACAATGCCAATTAAAATTGTAACAACAGAGAAATAATCGACCAAACACAAGTTTCCAAACTTCGTTTTCCCAGTATATATATATATACACATACATATAATATATATATATATATATATATATTTAAATTTTCTATTAATCCAATATTTTGTTTTCTGGAGTGAGTTTCCCAGGGCCTGAGGGCGACGAGTACAACTGTAGACTTGAGTTTATTCTTGTTATTTGTTGTTGTATTGGGTGTAGGACCAGCGGAGGAGGCCATGAATCGAGTCCCCCTGCAGCAGCAGCAGAGCTGTGGGCCCTGGGAGCTGAAGGAGCGGCTCGGCACCGGAGGCTTCGGGAACGTCAATCGATGGCAAAACAAGGTACACGGTCCACACATATTACATATTACATTGAAGTACACAGATGGAAGACAACTAAAGTTGTCCAGCTGACGTTTCCCAGCAGACGTCAACATCATCACCATCAGTGTAACTAACATATCATTAAAATGAGAGCTGTAAAAACAAATTATCATAGCTCTGATTAAATCTCAATGTCAAAGCAAGCTTCTGTCCAGTAAACTAATATATAAAACTAACACACTACATAAAGTAAATACATATTACTGTACATTTAAATACTTTCTTGTCCTTTCTTGCCCTGCCAAAGCTGCCCCACAGTTCCCATAATGTGAGGGCTTTGGGGGATATAAACCTGAAGTATAACGTTGCCATGGATGACTTAGCTGTGTGCTCCAAATTGAGCTCCATTTTTTTTAAGCCTATATTTGTTTACATTTACACCATTAAAAGTATGCTGAATGAACTATTAGCCGTTCCAGTTTGCAGTATACCAGTGGATGTACAGACAGCTATCACTGGATTACTTTGATACTGAAGAAAACTTAAAAACGTGATGATTCTCAGGCAACTTCTGAAGTTTTAAGGGTTGTCTTTTTTTTCTGTGAATTCAAAGTGGATTTGTGGAAGTTTATTCGCAATGGAGGATATAATAATATCGTCAGAAAGTGTAAGTCACTGAATCTAAAAGTGTATCATGTCATCATGTTAAGGTTTTACTGAGTTATGACTAAAAAATTAACACAAATTTGAATGCAACAATAATGCAATATAACGCCTCACATCCTCCTCTGCCTTAAGAAATTGGAATTGATGCAAAGAAATGTGTGCAAATCTTTGTGTGAACTCAAATCTGTTGATTGTTCACATCATAATTAAAAACAGTCCTACATGATTCAGAATGACAAAACAGTTCACAACTAAAAACCGATGTGTTTAAATGGATTTTCACCTGCACAGTTTTTGTAAATAGTATGACATCAGTCCAGGAAGCTGTCTATTGTAATGAGGTCACTCCGAGTCACAGGATGAGAGCATTGTAGAGTTGCATCAGGACACGATGGGAATATGAACACGCCCGCTTAGTGGACCTTCCTCTTCCTCTCTTTAAAACTGTACTTCAGTTGTTTTATTATTACTCACACTCACTTTCCAGGCAAAACTTAGAGCTGGTTCTGAGCCAGACAGCATCATCATGTGAATGTAGATATACAAGTGATGGAGAGTCAGACACTTTAGGAAAGCACTTGAGAATATGAGCCCTGGGAAACATTTTCTCTTGCGGATTCAAATGTAAAATATTTTTACATAAACAGGCAACGTGTGTTGACTGCTCTCTTGGTGGCTGCATTCCCGATCGTTACAGAGTAGTAGTACAGAGTAGTACAGAGTTACAGACCGATCGTTCAAGAGTAAATGATGTCTTGTTTAAGAGTTAGATCACAGTCAAGCGATGCTGATCATCGGTGCCAGGCAGATAAGGGAAGACGGAAATGATTGAAGAGGGCACTACTGCTGGTGACTAAACTTCCTGTATGGGAAATGTCCCGTCTTCCTGTATTAATGACAATGCTGTGGGCTATTATTAGCTCAATTTGGGAAGCAGGATGGGTGCCTTTTCCTCGATGATGCCATGAGAAATGGGCAGTGAGATGTACTTGTGTTGCTCATCATTTTTGGCAAGTGGTTACATGTTCAGTATGTGTTTGGTGTCACAATCATAACTGCATTATTATTAAGAAATACATTACCATAAGGGGCCTCCTGAAAAGCCAAAAAGTATATCATTTACATCGTATTTAAGCTGTGAAAAATGTTATTTAAACATTTCCTCTGCTGTGTAGCATCTGTTAAGCACATTGTAAATGTTCTAATGAAGAACAAATGTCTCAATTTGAGGCCACAAATGAGACTTTACTGTGTTTCAAAGGCTGTAGCGGGCTCAGTCTTAAAGCTAGAGTGAAGGTACACATATCATATGAAACTACAAAACCTAAAGAATCCATCGGTACCAACCATGTCATACTAGTCATGAAATACCTGTAGATAAGATCTCAAACAACATGTGTGTGTGTTTTCAGGACACAGAGGAGCAGGTCGCTGTAAAGCAGTGCCGTCAGGAGCTGAGCGAGAGAAACAAAGAGAGATGGTGTCTGGAGATCCAGATCATGAAGAGGTCAGTTTCACACTCACATCCATCAACATACTAAACTTTAGTAACTAAAGGGCCCCAGAGCGAAACAAATGAGTCCCTTTTGACCCCGCACCAGTGATGTACAGGACACACAGCTGGAACATGGCAGCTTCATTATAGACCGTTTCAAACTTAACAACATAAACGGTCTAAATGGGCTCCTTTGTATTTCCTGTTGCAGTTGGTTGTTAATGCATTAGCTGGGAGGAAGTCAGCTTGGACCAAAGCTGTTGCCATAGCAACAGAGTGACAATGAAAAGCTCTATATTCTTCCCAGATGCCAACCAGTTTTCTTTTCTTGGCAGTTTGCCTTTATTAGATCACAGTGAAGATAAAGACAGGAAACATGGAAGAGAGAGGGGTTCTCTGTTTCTGTCTTAACCAGCAGGACACCAGAGGGCTGTACTACGAAGCAGGATTTGCGGTTAGCGAGGTAACTTCAGGGTTAACCCTTCAGGGTTTTCAGTCCTACGACGGTGGTTCACTTCTTACCGGGGTAGATCGCCATGGTAACTGATGCTGAACAGCTAACCTGCTCCGGAGCAGGTTATGTTCCAGATAAGAGATCAACTCGTATAAAAGAACCGCTTACTGACCAATCAGAGCTCGGTGCGCAGATCGTATGATAATATTACACAAATACGAAGAAGTTACAGTCATAATCCAGACTAACAACAACACAGTTTAACCTGACAGATGCAGGAAGGACAGATGGCTGTATGCCGTGGGTGTTTACCGCTTTGAATTATGTTTTTATATTTATTTTTTTACTTGCTATCTAGTCTGTTTCACACCGCCGGAGACGGGGACGCAGCTGAAAGACACACACGCCACATACTTACTAAAGTGCATAATGAAGTGTAATTTAATCATCCAATTTATTTTGAAAGCTATTTATACATCACTGCACCATCTAGATGAATATATCTGACCTTTGAGTATTCGGTTAAATGAATAAGTCTGTTAATTTACGCATTCACACACAGCTGTTCTTTCTGCATTTGGCAGCTTCAACTGTGTTAATTTTAGTCTGGATTATGTGTTTAACTTCTTCATATTTGTCTAATATTATAGTTTGCTCTTGGCTCTCCTGACAGTAGACTTGTCCATGTTTGTGATTGGTCACATGCTGCAAACAACGCCCCTTTCGTGTGAACACGCTCATAACCAGATTGAGAAACCCTGGTTTGACTTACCGAGTTGATAACCAGCGTCGTAGGACCGCTTAGCGTGATCGCGGTTGTTAGGGTTAGTTAAGCCAGATAAGGAGAAGATACTCTGAGTATGTTGAACTCGCTTCGTAGTACAGGCCTCTGGACTCCCACCAGTGTCCCTGTGCTATAAACAGACATTTACGTGGGACTGTGTACCATTTTAGCTCAACATTTACTAGAATAATAAAGCTATAAAGTAGATTTTAACAGAGGCCGTGCCCTCAGGATTAAGTAATAAAGCAAGACCAGCCTTAAGGTCATGCTAAGTCACATATTTATTTAAGATTTAGTTAAAAGTACAAAAGGTACAATACGTTTATCTTCAATCAATCAGCGGAGATTCGTTCTGTAACATTCAGGGAGTGAAAAAGACCAGATTTCCTAACGTTTCTGTTTGTTTTTTGTTCGACCGCAGCACCTGAATAAACTTTTCTCTCTGATAACAAACGATCCAGGGGTATTTTTTTCCTGCAGTGATGCATCTTTTGTGTCTGACACACTTAACGCAGCTGGAGAAATTGGTGATTTCCCCCTGATTCTTTTTCCCGTCCAAACTCCTTCATGTGTTACTTTAAAGCTCTTTCTGGCAACGGGAGACCGGTTTTGGTTTGACGTGTTGTGACTCACCGTGGTTCATTCCATGACAAGCGGCGTGCTTATGAGTTTGACATTTGACTTTTACGTACCCATCTGATGTTTTCTTTAAAGACAAAAAACAAATTAGTATCCTGAAATAGTAAAAATCACACAAGACAATTAGAACAGCGTGGAGGTTTTGGGTTATTTTGGTCTGTTGGTGGTTATTTCTGGCAGGATAATTTGCCGCCTCCTCATTTTGCTTTGCTTTGGTGTGTTTCATTTCCACTCGTCTGCGTTGTCTATTAGCAGTTTGGGTGTCGGGTCACTGACGTTGACTGGCAGCTCATGCTGGTTTTGATGTGTGTTTTGTGCTGGTGCAAACACGAGTATAAAACCGTTCCTCTCCCAGTCCCAGTTTAACAAGTGTGTTGTTTTCAGACAGACATGGTCACGACCGCAACCCTCCAGGGCACCCACGCTCAACCGGTGGAAAAAACCACAGGGCAGGGGACACATACATGGCAACCTATTATTATATTATTACAGCTACTTAACACAGATGTACGCATGCTTGTATAAAAACACATCACTTTCACAATGTTTTTGAGATATAATGTGGGTTTATAGAGGTTGGATTTCAGCTGCAGAATGTTTTGGTCAAAAAAAAAAAATGTATTTATCCCACCATCTTGTTGAGGTTCACCTTCACAATTTCCTCCCACTCTCTCTCTAACTCTTTTTTCCATCCATGCGTCCCAAAATGTGTTTTGAGAGAAATATTTTCCACATCAGATCATATTTGTAGTGTATGTGTAGGCGTAAAGCAGCGGTTCTCAGACCTTTACAGGGGAGAACATTTTCCAAGGACCCCCTCTTAATTATAGCACCAATTAAGCATAATGCTTACTAACATTTATACTCTTAGATGCTAAACTATTTGTATTCTAAAACATTTCACCCTAAACACTTCAGACCTGTTTAAATTTGAATCATGTTAAGAGAAAATAAGTTGAGGTAATCCTTTTATTAGTCCCACAGCGGGGAAACTTGCGATGTTATTGAATGTTAATAGACTTATATATCTTTAAACAGAGGGGGATTTTATTCAAATTGCATTTGGACTCAACTGGACAACATTTATAGCTCTACACTTCAAGTAATTGATATTAAAAGCTTTCAGAAAATGAACTGAAGACTGACATAGTCCTGATAAATCCAGATATTAAAACGTACTAGTCTAAAGCTGACTTTCAGTAAGAGCTTCAACTTAAAAATAATTAACTCAATAGACACAATATGCTTGTTTTATTGGTGCAAATGGTCCCATATGTAGATATTGGACTTTTTAATGATACAACACAATTTTATCATTTATAGCTAATTATTTCACGGACCCCCTGACAGAGGGCCACGAAACCCACTTTGAGAATCACTGGCGTAAAGTAACACAATAGGACTATACTTTCTATAGATGTTTAGGTTTGTTTTCACTAATTTGATGAATGCTTCAGGTTTCCAGAGGAAAAAACATGTTAATGACAGAATAAATGAATAATAACAGCTTATTATTCCAGTGATGACTGTCATATGTCTCCTGCTGTTGTAGCCGTCCCAGCACACTGACCGCATGTTGTACAATGTTATGGTTTCTCTCCAGGTGCATCTGGTATCAGTTTGAGTTTATCTTTATAATTCTCCTTTGTTTTCTCAAAGAGGGCTTGACCCTGTGATAATCAGAAACACATTGTTGAGTTATGAAACGGAGAACAATGAGAAACAGATACAGTAACAGAGCAGATCAAAGAGGGCGAAGACTTAACTGATGAAAAGGTTTCCACGTAATTGTGAAAGTACGCCGTTTTCGAGAAGTTTGTTGGACACAGCGATGGAGAAGACATCCAAGAAAAACAAGATTTAAGTCTAAAACATCTATATCCAAGTCAAGTGTTCATATCTCAGTAATGAAACAAGTATGTTACGATACATTGTGCCGCCCCACTGATTGATATCTGCTCATTTTTACTCACATAGGTTGGATCATGTTAACGTCGTTGCAGCCAGAGAGGTTCCTGAGGGAATGCAGAAGATGGTGGCAACCAACGACCTGCCGCTGCTGGCGATGGAGTACTGTCAGGGAGGAGATCTGAGAAGGGTAAACATCTGTGGAGTGTGTGCACATATATGTAGATTAGGATGCTGGATTAGAGCCCAGAGACCTTTAGGTCAAAGTGTTGAATCATAATAAATTAACAACGAGCGGTAATCATCTGGTGATGATCCTTTTTCATGACGTCCTTCAAAAAAATCACACAGTTCAAGAAGAAAGAGGCACATCGAAACTGAAAACACAAATGTCACTATTGCTTATATTTTTTTTTTAGGGCTGTCAGTTGATTAAAATATTCAATCACGATTAATCGCAAATTAATCACATTTATCTGTTCAAAATGTCCCTTAAAGGAAGATTTGTCAAGTATTTAATCCTCTTATCAACATGAGAATGGGCAAATATGCTGCTTTATGCAAATGTATGTATATTTTTATTATTAGAAATCAATTAACAACACAAAACAATGACACATATTGTCCAGAAACCCTCACAGGTACTGCATTTAGCATAAAAAATATCCTCAAATCATAACATGTCAAACTGCAGCCCAGCAGGCAACAACAGCAGTCAGTGTGTCAGTGTGCTGACTTGACTATGACTTGCCCCAAACTGCATGTGATTATCATAAAGTGGGCATGTCTGTAAAGGGGAGACTCGTGGGTACCCATAGAACCCATTTTCATTCACATATCTGGAGGTCAGAAGTCAAGGGACCCCTTTGAAAAAGGCCATGCCAGTTTTTCCTCGCCAAAATTTAGCGTAAGTTTGGAGCGTTATTTAACCTCCTTCGTGACAAGCTAGTATGACATGGTTGGTACCAATGGATTCTATCTTCACTCTAGCTTTAAAACTGAGCCGCTGCAACCTAAAAATTGCAAGTTGCGTTAATGTGTTAAAGAAATTAGTGGCGTTAAAACGAGTTTGCGTTAATGCGTTATCGCATTAACTTTGACAGCCCTAATTTTTTTTGTATTTCACTAAAGTTAAGATACTCACACATTAACGTGACTGTCTGATTTGTTCGGACCAACAATCAGCCGATTGTTTGCGCTTCCTCTGCGGGGAGAAATCTGGAGCTGAGTGTGCAGCCTGAGGCGAGAGACGATGTTGGCACCAGGCCGCCGGTAGACGAGGAAAATGCCAACCGTCACAAACCGCAGTGTCATAAAAATTTCAAAGCATCCCAGATGGCCTAAAACTAAGCAGTGGATTCTTTTATTATCAGCTCTGCCACAAGTTTCCAGCAGTAGAACGCTTTAAGTGTAGTGTTTTAAAGTAAATCAAATCAAAGGATTTACAACACAAGTGCTGATTTGCCAATTTGTGAAACTTCTTTTAGTTTAAAATCGCTACCAGAAATGCTCTTAAAAGTCTGATCAACTGTGCAAAAATGCCTTGTGACCAAAGTTTTATTCATGTATTAGAGAAAGTTGATACTTGGGTTTGTTTTCTGCTTGATTCTGAGTCTGTTCACGACCTCAAATATATGTCTGATCCCTTCTGAACACTTAATGGATGGAAAATAGCTTTAATAGTTTTATAGAAGAGCAGAAAGTTGTAAAACATTAATAAAGTAGACAGATTAATGTTATTCGTTGTATTAAGTGTCTGTGTTTGTCCTCTGCAGCATCTGAACCTCCACGAGAACTGCTGTGGGATGAGGGAGGGCTCCGTTTTGATTCTGTTATGTGATATTTGTGAGTATACCCCTGCTCGATCCGCAGCTTCACATTACACATTACACCACTTTAAAGCACGTCCATGTGAGAGTGATGGATTAATTGTGCCAGCTCACTCTTGTGTGATTGAGTGAGCTGGCAGCGTGATTAGTTTCCTGTAGTACTGTATGGTGGAAATGGTCATGGTATCCGGTATCGTGATGTCACCGGTGACCCTAAACCACTAACCTCTTAGTCACCATGGCGACGGTTCACACACAGGCGGAGGTTTACGTCAACGATCGGACACTCACGCTCCGACGCTAACATAGTGCTCGAACGCTTACATCAACAAGACATTGTATATTACGCGCTGTATAAATACAGTTGAGAGAGGACGCACATGGTACGGATCACACATAACTAGAATGGAGAGTAACACACACACACACACACACACACACACTCACACAGAAACTCCTTTTCCTGTTACCCACCAGTGGACGTTTCCTGATAATGAGTGATCCCCTTTAAACTGCTTCACAAGTGAGGGTCAAGACATAGGCATGCACATCCACACCCAAACACACACACACACATGTACACACACTCACACAGTCAGGTGCTCAAAGGTTACAGGTTCCGCCTCGTTGTACGCATTTTGCCAGCACACACACTAGTCACCCTCTGACACATAAGTTAAGTGACATTATAGTTTCAACTGTAAAATGAGACAAAACCCATTAGACTTTAATTCCAGCTGATTAAAGGCTCCATAATGTAAGTAGGAGTCTTATCCTCTTATGAGTCTTACTAATAGAGTTACTGAACACCAGGCTGATAAGCAGTGTTTTACTGCCCTCTCTGGTTGAGATTCTCAAGCCTGTTTCACCTCTGACCCTTACCCAACCTGCATACCTGCATACCTAACGGTGATGTCACAGGGTCCTGGAGTTCACCTGTACATCACTGCAGCAAAGTGAGTGTAAAAACATGATTTTCAGAGGGTGTTAAAGGACCAGTGTGTAACATTCAGGTGGATCTTGGCACTCCAAAATACCAAAACAAGTGACAACGAGGATGGAAATAATAATTAAGAAGCCTTTATTGTAGCGGCTAAATCATTTAAAAAGCCAAACATGTTTCGACCGTAGGTCTTCGTCGGGGGCTTAAAACAAACAGACAAAGCAGATGTGGCTTTATGGTATCAACAACCAATGGGAGGCAATCACATGATCATCATAATATAACAAAATATAACAAAATATCACAAAGAAATAACACAGAAACAAGTAATTTATGACCATCATCACTGAAACTACACCTACTTTACAACAGAGGCTGCAAAGCAAGCATGGGAGCCAATACAGAAAAAATAAATATATATATATTATTCACAGAAAGCATGTAAAGTCTATATCTTCATTAAGACCAGGATACTTTAAAGCATCCAGTCGATGGATCCAAAAAATCGCCCCGTTTTCCAAGAGCACCCAACATGTTTTGTCTTACTATTGAACACACAGTTATCTCTCTTTCCATTTCGGGGGATCTATTGACAGAAATGGCATATAATATTAATTATTCAGGTCAATCGACAGCGATTAATCGCAAATTAATTGCACATTTGTATCTGTTCAAAATCTATCTATCCATCCATCTTTATTTACATTTACATTTTATTGACATTTTAGTTTTATAATGTGTGCAACAATGAACTGTTAGAATAACATACATTTTAACATTACTAATAATTAGTAAACATTATTAATTAACATTTTTTTGTTCGTTAATAGTAAAATAACCATTAACGAAGTTTAATTAACTATCAATTTACCATTTATAAATGATGGTTATTAGAAAGAGTTACCGTTAGCGGCTCGTTAGCCACCTCTAGCATAACACACCTGAATCTCCCGCCAAACTGCCAGCGGTCAAGTTGCATTGTGGGTAATGTAGGCGTCAGGTTTTGTCAAGGAAGAGGAACGAGTGACATAAAAAAGACAATATCTCTGGTTCTGCTGCATCGATTTTTATTATTTTAGTTTTAAATTGTCCGTCATGAGTCCGACAATGTTTCGTCTTGACTTGTAAAACTCTGGTGTCCCTCTGGAGAAACCTGCAGAATGATGTTCTTATTTATCGCCCTATATATATACTCCATTACAGATATACAGACGTAGGCAAAGTTGTTGGTAACGTTCCGTTAAAGAGAGAAAAACCCACAATGGTCACTGAAATAACTTGAAACTGACAAAAGTAATAATAAATAAAAATTCACTGAAAATTAACTAATGAAAATCAGATATTGTTTTTGAATTATGGTTCAGTAGAATCATTTAAAAAAACAAACTAATGAAACTGGCCTATACAAAAATGATGGTACCCCTAGAAAAGATGTAAAATAATGTGACCATAGGGACATATTAAACTAAGGTGTGTCCTGTAATTAGCATCACAGGTATCTTCAAACTTGTAATCAGTCAGTCTGCCTATTTAAAGGGTGAAAAGTAGTCACTGTGCTGTTTGGTGTCATGGTGTGTACCACACTGAACATGGACCACAGAAAGCTAAGGAGAGAGTTGTCTCAGGAGATCAGAAAGAACATTATAGACCTTCATGTTAAAGGTAAAGGCTATAAGACCATCTCCAAGCAGCTTGACGTTCCTGTGACTACAGCTGCACATATTATTCAGAAGTTTAAGGTCCATGGGACTGTAGCCAACCTCCCTGGACGTGGCTGCAAGAGGGAAATTGATGACATATTGAAGAGACGGATAATACGAATGGTAACCAAAGAGCCCAGAACAACTTCCAAAGAGATTAGAGGTGAACTCCAAGGTCAAGGTACATCAGTGTCAGATCGCACCATCCGTCACTGTTTGAGCCAAAGTGGACTTAATGGAAGACGACCGAGGAGGACACCAAATCATAAAAAAGCGAGACTGGAATTTTCCAAAATGCATATTGACAAGCCACAAAGCTTCTGGGAGAATGTCCTTTGGACAGATGAGACAAAACTGGAGCTTTTTGGCAAGTCCCATCAGCTCTATGTTCACAGACGAAGAGATGAAGCATCCAAAAAAAAGAACACTGTACCTAATGTGAAACTTGGAGGAGGCTCGGTTATGTTATGGGGCTGCTTTGCTGCATCTGGCACAGGGTGTCTTGAATCTGTGCAGGGTGCAATGAAATCTCAAGACTATCAAGGCATTCTGGAGCGAAATGTGCTGCCCAGTGTCAGAAAGCTTGGTCTCAGTTGCAGGTCATGGGTCCTCCAACAGGATAATGACCCAAAACACAGCTAAAAACACCCAAGAATGGCTAAGAACAAAACATTGGACTATTCTGAAGTGGCCTTCTATGAGCCCGGATCTAAATCCTATTGAACATCTGTGGAAGGAGCTGAAACATGCATTCGGAGAAGGCACCCTTCAAACCTGAGACAGCTGGAGCAGTTTGCTCACGAGGAGTGGGCCAACATACCTGTCGACAGGTGCAGAAGTCTCATTGAGAGTTACAGAAATCACTTGATTGCAGTGATTGCCTCAAAAGGTTGTGCAACAAAATATTAAGTTAAGGGTACCATCATTTTTGTATAGGCCAGTTTCATTAGTTTGTTTTTTTAAATGATTCTGCTGAACCACAATTCAAAAACAATATCTGATTTTCATTAGTTAATTTTCAGTGAATTTTTATTTATTATTACTTTTGTCAGTTTCAAGTTATTTCAGTGACCATTGTGGTTTTTTCTCTCTTTAACGGAACGTTACCAACAACTTTGCCTACGTCTGTATCTGCCATAAGAGGCCAATTTATTGGTTGAGCTCTTCTGTTTTATATGAGAGTGAGCAATGAATCTTGAGCAAATAGTTTACAGTTCATTCAGCTCTAACTCAGCATCATCTTCTTCTTCTTCCTCCCCTCAGCGTCGGCTCTGACGTACCTCCACAAGAAGAGGATCATCCACAGAGATCTGAAACCAGAGAACATTGTGCTGCAGCAGGGAGAGAAGAGAGTGAGTTAAAGACCTTCTTGTTATGACAAATACACCCAAACCACAACAAAGAGGTCAACCTCAGTAAAGGCTTTTTGTCTCCATGTGGGCTGTGTGGATTAAGTGCAGGAGACTCGTCTCTCTCACGTCCTCGTGTTTACTCTCACCAGTTGAGCTCAACTTTGCTGCTCTGGATATTTAATGTGGAAAACTCTATCCTTTAGCTGGTCCTTGCTGTTACAAGGAACTCACTCTTACCTTCCTCCCTTTCTTATGTTCGTTGTGTCCTCCAGGCTGCAGTAGGACACAGGAAAATGAAGAATGCTTTATAAATGAGGCCAGACATATTAAACAGGTTATATCCATGTTTATACACACTGCTGTGTTTATAGAAATTGAGCCAACCAGATTTTATCAGTACTAAGTTTATAGTTTTGCACTTGTTTTTGTCTGGCACTCTAGAGAAACAATAAATCAAACATACAGACTTAGTTTCTGGTTTCGGGGCGTTCAAGACAAAAGGGGTTGTACACAAATGGACAGATTTCAGCTCATGTATTCTTGAGTCCCTCAGAATTTCCCTACCCTGGCTAAATAATGATATCTGCCAGTTGATGAAAAAAAGAGATATTGCACTGAAAAAGTCCCTAACCACCAAAGTGAATACAAATGTTCTTATCTTCAAGGGTTTGAGAAATAGGGTAGTTCCCTTACTACCATGTTTGAGAAATTTGGTAGTTCGGGAACTGCGTAAGGCAAAAACCACATACTTTACACAACTGATGATGGAATCTAAAGGAAATAGCACGTCTCTCTGGAAACACCTAATCAGCCTTACTAAACTTAAGCCCAGTCAACAAAGATCTCTATCAGAGCTGCAGGTAAATGGAGTGATTAGCTCTGACAGGACAGAAATAGCAAATTAATTTATTAAATACTTCACTCAATCAGCAGAGGAGCTTGCTGAAAATGTTGAGCCAGTAAAATTGCAACAAGTTACTATATCAAAGAGGTTGACCAAGAGAAGGTGGGTAAAATCATCAATAAATTAAATAATTCAAAGAATCTGTTTGGGTTGGAGACTGCACTAATCAAAACACACGGATCCACCCTGATTAAACCTATACCACATCTGATAACCACATCTGATAAACACATCTGAACTGGTAAATTCCCACATGGCTGGAAAACAGCAATCATCACGGCAATTTTTAAAGCGGGAGTACCAGGCCAAGAAGACAATTATACCCCCATCTGTATTCTACCTGCTTTCTCAAAGGTCCTGGAAAAAGTCATTGCAAAACAACTAGCTGACCACCTCGAAACCAACAAACTCATTCATCCTACGCAATTTGGCTTTAGGCAAGAGTACTCAACAGAAATGGCCAACTGTTACCTCACTGAGGACATCACAAGAGCTCCTTTGACGAGGGCAATGTGGTGGGAGCGGTGTTTCTAGACCTAATCTTGAGTAACTGGGTCATGATTTCTGGAAAGAGACGTTGTTGGTGAGGTTTTCAAATGTATGTTTTTGGCGCTTTGAGCACCACAAGCCGAGTGCCGTCTAGTTCCATTATATTGGAGAGAAGGCCGATATCTCTACAGCCGATATCTCCGACACTCTGCAACTCACACCAAAACAATATAGATTGATAAATAGCGCTACAGGTTAGAGGAAACATATTTAGATTTTGCTGTGAACTGTACCTTTAAATTGTCAATTTGTAATTGTTGGATAAACTGTTATTCTTTGCTCTGTCCCCTGATCCTAGTTGATCCACAAGATAATAGATCTCGGCTATGCCAAAGAGCTGGACCAGAGCAGCCTCTGCACCTCATTTGTGGGAACACTTCAGTACTTGGTAAGTGATGAAAACACATTTTCCTCCCGATCTTCTCACCGTATTCGGAACAGTAACCGCTGAACTTGTCCGTCTTCCAGGCTCCAGAGCTCATTGAGAGACAGAAGTACACGGTCACTGTGGACTACTGGAGCTTCGGGACTTTGGTGTTTGAGTGCATCACCGGATTTCGCCCTTTCTTACCAACCTGGCAACCCGTTCCTTGGTAGTACCACCTTTCAGAAAGTCCTATATCTGAACCAAGTTTTTGTTCAAATGCCTCAAAAGTCATCATGAAAGAAGTGAAGTCATGTTTTCCAAAAAAGGATGAAGCATGTCAAAATTTCCAACATTTCTCAAATCTAATGTTCTCTTTTTTATCTGACGGTAATCTAACTTTTTCAAAACAAGCTTGACAATGACGTTTTTTGGAAAGTTAAGCAATGAAAAGAAACATCACTGTTACGTGGTTGGGTTGTAGAACTCAGGGAGTATATAAATAAATAGGAGTTGCCACAGCAAAGAATTGCAGGATATGTGGGTTGTGCCAACGTCAATGCCCCTTGTGCCTCACTAATATGATGAATAAAAGATATGAAACTCCAGAGAGGTCTGGTTACACAGAGGAAAAATACTCCCCCATTATTACAGGTTCAGTTCCTGGCACGTAATCGGCTACGAGGAATTCACTGTGAGCAAATTGAGTATAAAATGGGAGAAAAAACTCACAAATATTATGCAAGATATGCAACTCCAAACTTAGATTTTTAGGACTTTTCTCTAGAGCTGCAACAATTAATCGATTAATTGTCAACTATTTTGATAATCGATTAATCAGTTTGAGTAATTCTTTAAGAAAAAAAGTAAAAATGTACTGATTCCAGCTTCTTAAATGTGAATATTTTCTGGTTTCTTTACTCCTCTATGACAGTAAACTGAATATCTTTGAGTTGTGGACAAAACAAGACATTTGAGGACGTCACCTTGGGCTTTGAGAAATACTGATCGACATTTTTCACCATTTTATAGACCAAACAACGAATCAATTAATCGAGAAAAGATTAATAATGAAAATAATTGTTAGTTGCAGCCTTACTTTTCTCTCATATAATCCATCCTGTATCCTCTCCAGGCACAACAAACTGAGGCTGAAGCAGGACAACGATATTGTCGTCTACGAGGACCTCTCGGGGGAAGTCCGCTACTCTAAACATCTGCCTCAGCCCAACAACCTCAACAGGTGATTTCTATCTGTGACGGACACATTCATACACATAGAAATGCTAATTTAAGACTCATATAATATTATCTCAGTCTAACGTGTTGGCTGGTGTTTGACAGTCTGCTGTTAGAGAGACTGGAGCGGTGGCTGCAGGTGATGTTGAAGTGGTCTCCTCAGGAGAGAGGCAAAGACCCCGACGCTTTGCCCATAGACTGCTTCTCCCAGCTGGGGGTCATCCTGCAGCTCAAGGTCAATAATACTTCATTCATTTATTATTTCACTTTGTCTCATTTTCCCCCATGTGGACATCTTTTTGTTCTTTTGTTGAATGTTACTCACTGGTCTGATTTTGGTAAAACTTATAAAGAGGTTACAGCTTTGTTTCTCTTGTCAAGCTGTAATTTAAAGGGTAACTTTGGTATTTTTCAATCTGGACACTGTTTCTCCATTTTCTTGTGTTTCAGTTTTGATTAAATCTGAAGCGATTGTGCACCTTTTTTGATTTAGACCAACATATTAACTTGTTCTTCCTGCATTGTGCTTCTTGGTCCGTCTCTTTTCCCTCAGCTGGTTCATGTCCTGAACATGATTTCTGCAAAAATCCTGACGTACTCCGTCTCAGACGAAGAGACCGTGGCTGACCTGCAGCTGAGGATAGAGAAAGACACCAACATCCCTGCAGCCAATCAGGAGCTGCTGCTGGAGGCGGGGCTGGCCTTGGAGCCTCACGGACTGGCCACGCAGTGCGCCGTCGATTACACAGTAATAACTGTTATAAACACACAATACCTTCACAGAATAGTCAACAGCACAATGTTATAATGGACTGATTCAAAGTGTTTCATTATCTCTGTGTGTCTTGTAGGAGATAGACGGGCGGCGGACAGACTTGCCTCTGGTCTTCCTGTTTGATCGTTCCTCTTGCAGTTATGAGCCTCAGTTCGCTCCTCGCACCCTTCCAGAAAACATCCGCTTCGTCCGTGAGTACACAACAATAAGAAAACTATATTTCTTCACCTGTAGTTCCTCTGCAAAGCTTTTCTATGTTTAAACTGACTTCTTCCTCTCTTTTGTTGATTTTGAATCTGCCTTAGTGGCTTAAGAAAAATTTAAACTAAACAGAAAACGATATTGCCTGAGTAAAAACTAATAAAAATAAAATGAAATTGAACCTAAATTCATTTCAGTTTTAGTTTTTTAGCTTTAATATATCATTACCGAAAAAAGGAGACATTGAAGCACTTGAATTGTCTTCCAGGAGATGACGCTTCACTAAAGTAGTGCAAAGATTAAACATTATGGCCATTTCTACACAGTTCTCCAACCATGCATTTTGTATATATATTTAGCTACATACTTCTGAGACATTATACCTGACCCTAACAAAAACAAACTAAAAATAAATATATATAAACTATAGCTTTATGAAGAACTGAAAACTAACTAAAACTAAACTAAAATCAATGAAAAATGATATAAATAATAAATAAATAATAATGAATGATAATGAATAAAATGAAAAGTCAAAACTAAAATAAAATACAAACTATTATAACCTCGGTCTGTCTGTTTCTCTCTCTTGTTCTTTGTCGTTGTCATAGAAACGGACCCCAAACACATTCTGGCTTACAGCCCTCTGAGGAGGACCTGCGGCCAGGCGTGGCACACCATCCGCTCCCTGAAGGAAGACTGGCAACGACTGCAGCAGGGACAGAAAGCTGCCATGTAGGACACACACACACACACACACACACACACACACACACACACACACACACACACATATCATACACATGCATTAACTGTTTTGATAAAATAAACACATTTCTTTGCCTTCTTTCTTTCAGTATGAGCCTGCTGAGACACAACTCTTCACTGTCCAAACAGAAGAATGAGATGGTGTCCATGCACCAGAGACTCATGGCCAAGCTGGAGTTCTTCACCACCAGCCTGCACATAGACATGGACAAATACCAGGAGCAGACCGCCACCGGGATCGGTACTATTGTTCAAAGAGTATAGAAGCTAAGAGATGAAACAGCAGCTGTCGCCATTTTGGACTGAAAACGCATATTATATTTATGATATTTTATTGGTCAACACAGGTCATTTCGGTAGAATATGACAATAGAATAGAAATAATTTAGTTTTACTTTTGTACGGCACTTTGTAGGCGGATGTTTTACAGCTGTCCGGTAGTTGTTTTCAGTCCGAAATGGTGGAAGTGTAGCTTTGTTATGAATATTATAATCCATTTCTACTAATAGATCCACCAAAATGTTACACACTTTTCCTTTAATCGTAATTATTTATAGCTAAATTTGGAGGAAAGTGAACTTGAATGTCCAGAATAATCCAGTTTGCCGCTGACTAATGAGTCTTTTTACATTTTCTAGCGTCAGAGAAACTGCTGGGCGTGTGGAGGGAGATGGAGCAGACGGCTGTCAGCTGTGGTCAGGTACAGTTGAGTGTGTTTGTAAGGAGCATTCATGTGTGCTTTAAAAAGACTAAAACCAACGTGTGGGTGTCCAGGCCAAGGTGAGTGAGCTGGAGGAGGAGATGATGCAGCTGCAGCCAGACATCGTGGATGTGCAGAGACAGCCGTGGAGGAGTGGAGAGGCTCTGGACACACTGTAAGTCTGAACCAAACTGTAAAACACAACAAAAACAACTGCTTTGTGATCTTGAACGCTGCTCTCTTCAACCTCTTTGTCCCTCAGTGAAGGAAAGGCCATGGAGCTGTTCCGCAAGCTCAGAGAGAAACCCAGAGGTTTGGATGGCACGCATCGCTTCACTTCTTACATAACACTGGTTAAAGTGTCTCCATGTGAAAATAAACCGGGCTTTCCTCTTCCTTCCCCCCCTGCTCAGACCAGAGGTGCCCAGGGGACAGTCAGGAGGTGGTGCGCCTGGTGGTTCAGGCTGTGCAGTTCTACGAGAGGAAGCTCCGAGACTTCTACACCCACCTCAGGTACTCGAACACGCCAAACAAAACTGTGTTTTTGTTTAACTTTGAAAACTAATCCCAGATCCTTTTGAAGTCCAATTCCAACACCTTTTGAAGAATAACCTCTATGACCCGGTTTCCTCAAGAAGTTCCTGGTAATTTTGTTTGACCAATCGGCGACGGGCATCCCTGCAAACCCCACCCAGAAAGTTCCTGTACTTTCAGAAAGTACTTCCCGCCGGACCAGAGCCTTAAATGTCCCCAGAACTTAATTTTAGACCCTGGTCCCTGCGGTTGAAATGCAATGAGTTCTTCAAAAGGTACCTATCTCCGGGGGGAAGTTCCTGCGGTGGAAAAGAGGTTTATAATGTCATTGTGTTTGGGAAAAAGTGTGCTGGAGAACTGGCGTTGCACTGCGTAACTCTCATTTGAGAATTTGTGTATCTGTCTAAAAATGAAGCAAGGTATTGCCAGACATACTTCTGTAATGTGATGGCTAAGTCTAAGGTGACACATTTGCAGCACTTAATTAAGGACATGCCGGTGTTAATAAAGAAGTGTAAAAAGTCACAACCTTTTATTAATTAAATATTTCCTTTTAAATCCTCCAGTCTGCGGTTACTAATGTGTAAAGTCATTTATAAATGGTCTACAGCAGCGATTCCCAGAGACTGGGTCGGGACCCACAGCTGGGATTTTATTAGGCTCGCCAAATATATCTGCAGAATTTCTTCCATAGTCTTTTATTTAACATTTATATCTGCAGCCACATTGAGCCACATGAGGAAGCCTGACTGTTCCCTCATGAATCTAATATGAAAGGATAGAGTATATTCTGTTTGTTTTACTGATGAGAGGAAAAACAGAGCCTGGTAACTCCATATAAATGCACTTATTAGGTCTCATTTATAAAGTATTTAACATGTGGATATGTTTCCAATAACACATGCATAAAATAACTTGTGATTTATCCAACCTATATCTCTTCGAAATGGATGGTTTACCTATCGAAGATATTATGAGGTGATGTGGAAATGGCAGTAAAAATGGTCAGGAACGTTCATTTACGCACAAATTCACTCTTCTCAGGATAAGGTGAATAGAGAGTCAAAGTCCCGTCCCTTCTGGTGGACCAACATGGGACCTTATTTCAGAAGAAATATGTACGGTGGTCAATGGCGAGAGACAAATCTTCTTTTAATCGCGTTTGAATTGCGCCATGAATCACACATAATATGATGTATGTCAATTTAAAAGATAATTTTGCAAGTCAAGAAAGTCGGTTTGTTGTAAAACTGTTAAAGTATAAGACTGTGAAAATACTTCTCTTCTTATTGTGCTTCAGTATTGGACCACTGTTGTGTCTGTGTGTTATGCAGTAAGACAGCGGTGTGCCGTCAGCGTGTGATGGAGCTGCTGCCGAAGGTGGAGGGCGTGGTCCAGAGGATGGCGGAGAGCGAACAAGTCCTTATGAGTCTGCAGGAGAAACGACAGAGGGAGCTGTGGAACCTGCTCAAAGTCGCCTGTGTGAGGATACATGAACACACACACACACACACTCTCTCCCTTTAGGGGGATGGCTGTTAATTACATATTAACATGATTTGTGGCTACTCGTATTATGTTATGCATGTTATACACAAATAATAATCATAGAAAATCAAACGTTTACAATAAATAAATTAGTGGCGTAAAAACAAATTTGCGTTAAGGCGTTGTCTTTGACAGCCTTATATTAACGAACACAGAATAAAGTGCATCATCTTGTCTTGTGCAGAGTAAAGTTCGCAGCCCGGTGAGTGGGAGTCCTGATGGATTACGAACCCCCTCTTCAGTGCCGCCTCTTCTGACCCCCAGACACAGCCTACAGCAGTTGTGAGTTCTCTTTGCATGCTGATGATCTCATACAAACTTTTAATTTCAAGCTCTTCATCATCATCAAAGCACAAATACATTTCCTGTAAACACAACAATAAACTATCATCAACATTATGAGTAACATGTGAATGACTGAATCACTTTGGGTGCGTCTGCAGTGACGAGTCTCTCGTGGAGGAGAGCAGGACATTCGAGAGTCGACTGCAGAGTTTGCTGCATGACACCATCCAGGAATCAGAGAGCAGTATGGATGTACGTATACTCGCACTCCCTTCTTCAGCTCCCACACTCGTCTGGTTGTGAAGCCAAGCAGCTGCCTGCTGTAGTTTATGATCGTTTTAATTATTTTATGTGCGACGACTATTAAAAACCACTTGTCTTTGTCCTAGGTGTTGAGGGAGTGGACGTGGCTGCAGGGCAGTCAGAGTTTCTCCAGTGACCTCTCCTAGATTTCATTCTTCGCTTACATGTGGTACTCTGCTGCCTCCGTGTGGACGGGATGTCAAACCACACGAGGACGCAGCCGGTCTGTTTAAAAATGTGAATGGAGTTGTAGCTGCTGGCACATAATTGCTTAATGAGATTAAGGAGTAGGTAAACCTACTCACGACTCGTGTGTGACTTTGTAAAAGAGGAAACTGACGCCGACCTGTCGTGCACTGACGCAAATGTATCTCTGATTAGGATCAGATGAATTCATTAAAGCAGGATCTTATTTACTAACCCATTTGTCATTTTAAAGGGTAACTTTGGTATTTTTCAAGTTGAGTCAAGGTCCAAGTTGATAAAATACCAGTTACCATTTAACAAAATATTAAATATTTTGTTAAATACTATTTAGACAGTCACAGTTATATTTTATTTACATACATTCCTACAGTGTTTCAGTATAAAGACGAGAGGCTGGCACAACTGAATCTCTCTTAAACAGCTGACACACTTTTATCCTCAAAGTTAAGTGAGAGAATTCATGAATGTAAATAATGTTTTACCAAAATTGCCAAAAAGTTTTTAAAACTATACAGTGTATTTTAGGTACAATTGTTTCACCGTGTTTTGTGGACTTTTATCAGCTAACTTCATATTAATTAAATTTTAAAATGTATGTACATTCATCCCAAAAGAGATATCCTTTGAACTGTGTTATGTACTTAAATGTAAATCAGTTTTTATGTGTTTCTCAGTGGACCAATATCCTCATTGCAAATTTTACATTAGTGAGACAATCATTGAACATCATGGGTGAAGTTTATAACAGTGAAATGACTATTCTAAGTGTATGTTGAATGACTGTATGAATGTGATTATTTTTTTACATCCACTGATAATGATATGTAATAACAGGAACACCTTTACAATGTGGTACAGTCCAGTATCGCTGCAGTAATTACAAGTGTTGTGAAGCTTGTAATGTTAAACTCATGCTGAGGTTGTGTCAGAGAGGAGACGAGAGGTTTGTGGAAGTAGTCAAGAACAACACAAACATATCCTGTTTTCTCTCTTGGCTCGGTACGATATGGTGATAAAAACAGATGATTTAGGGTGTAAACCACTGGTTCCCAACCTACAGGTCCCGACCCCCGCTAGGGGTCGCCAAAGCTTCACAGAAGGTCGCAGCCTTCACATGATAAGAAATATGCTCTTCACTCACCACAAGAGGAACGCCATTCACTGTTTCTAGGCAAAAACAACAGTTGCCGCTGTTCTCATTGGTTGCACTTTGAAAGGTCAACAGCAACAAGGTCAAAGTTGAAATCATTTGAACTTTGAGCGCAGCATTCGGTGGCGATTTCGAGCGGTGTGCCATGCCAAGGGTAGCACTTCTACCTAGTCAGGCGGCACCGCTCTCCCCACAGGAAAACAGTGGCACATATCTCAGCATTTCATTCATTTCTGGGGAAAAAAACTAAATGAAATTTTTAAAGTTTGGTTTATTATTTTAAATATAAACTTAAAACAAATCTCACAGGATAAGGACACAATGAAGACCTGAACACAAGTTATATTCACAGGACCTTCTCTCTCTGCTAAACAGCCGCGTCCTGCATTAGAACAGTACGCCGCTAAAACGACCAAAGAGCTGATAGAACAATGATCAAGCGTCAGGGAGAAGAAAACACTGAATTAGTAAAAGAAAAAAGCCTGTTAAGTATGAATGATTGTTAAAAATGAAAAAAAAAAATACACAATACAGAGAATCGTATTAAAGGTCCCTAAAAATAACAGGAAAACTCATCTCTGATGCAATTCATCCAAATCGCTCATTTTAACACAAACTTCCTGCAGTTCTTGCGTCCACTATTTGGGTTAACTGTACAGTTTATCAGTTGTTCTGTACTGTTATTGTTATGCAATGAATATAATATGAAATATCCATAAAATCCGCTTAGTCAGAGGTCGTCAGTTTAGTCAATGATAGAAAAGGGATCCCTTAAAGCAAAAGGTTGGGAACCACTGGTGTAAACCATGATGTTTAAACACGTCCTTGTTTTGTTGAAACAATGCAGTAATAGTCAAATTCATAGATTGTGGCAAAACTGTGAAAACTGCTACAAAACGGACTAAATAAACATTTTAATTCACTTTACCTGTTATATTTAAATCAGTGTATTCTAGATATAATCCATATATCTATTGGAGGTGATCTTTTCTGTTTAGATCCTACTAAGTGATGAGAGATGTTACCTGTCGTGAAGTATCTGTGATATCTTGTGTATTAGTGAACACACGCCATGCTGTTCAGATTGTAATAATGTCAGAATGAGACTGTTAGACATTTCTATCATCATTTTCAAAACAAAAGTGAATTTTGTATCTTGAATACAGTATTTTAATGTACTGTAAGTAATGTTTTTTGAAGGGATGAGCACAAAGGTTCTCCTCTTTCTTCACCTTTTTTAATGTCAACCAAAATTAAACAGAAACACGCCGACTCAAAATCGTAGTGTTTAACATTATTTATTCCTTTATTTCAATAAAATCAGTTTGAGGTCCTAATTAATGTTGACTAACTCTCCTATACAAAGCACAGAACAGATCAAGTGAAATGCAGTGGTGAACGTTGAACAGGTTCAGAGACACAAAACGAGACAAAGAGGTGACACGAGAGTCTCAAATTGCCGTCGGCCCTTTTACCAAACGGGACCTGAAAAATAGAGATTTAGGCAACTGAAGGTTCACAGTTTAAAACTGTTACTGAGGTCAAATGGTGGAATCAAAGTCAGCCCGCTCTATCTGAGAAAGATCAGCCTCTCTTTGTCTTTTCTGCTTGATTCTCTCCAGCTTTTATTGCATCCGTTTACAGAAAAGTAAAAGAAAAAACCTCTCTCCTAGCCTTGAAAGCATGCAACAAAACCACAATATACCAAAACAAGCACCCTCTAATAATCTTATTAATGTCTAAAAACCCAGAGTATAACCGAACAAAAACAACCTGACCACACATTCAACATAACAAGGTGCTTCAAATCTTATTTCAGAAAGAAAACAGTTAAGTTTAAGACACAAATGCTCTATTAAAAGTGCACTTTGTCTGGTTAAACTGCTCATAGACAGCCCATTATTTGGAGAACAGGAGTTTTTGCATAAATTACCTGCTGACAAGTCTGCTCTTTTTTGTGATTTGATAATATATATATGCTCAAAAGTTGGTTGTGGGAGCTGTAAGTAATGTAAAAGTAACCGAAACATAACAATGCTTGACTCTTTTAAAACTACAGTACTGGAGGTCTCGGAGGCGGGTTGGTGGTTTCAGAGATAAGGCCAACAAATGTGTGTATCTGTGTTCATACTGTATGTGTTTCTGTGTCGCTGAGTGCACCTTTGCAGTGTTTTCACTCTTTCTTCCTCTCCTCCTGTGTTGCTTTCTTTCCTCTCTTCCTCGTCCGTCCTCCCGCTGAATCTTTATGCCTCCAGCTCGAAACCCAAGCCGACTTTGTGTCCGCCGCCGTTCACGTTCTTCCCGTCGAGCTGACCTGAGAGGGTGATCTTCACTCCTGCAGGGAGGGAGAGGGTCACATTATGTATCAAGTAGTCATCACTATGCTATGTTGTGGACTGTTGGTACAAAATGAGTGAATGAATGAGCTAACCTGGCCTGAGGGTTTGTGTGTATCCAACTCCAACGAGGCAGGCGTTGTTAACTTTGGTCTGTGAGGAGAAACAAAACATCATTGAGGGGCGAGACAATCAGCATTCAGAGAGTAGATACTGTAGATGGGATCTGGGGTGCTGTTGCATCATTTATATAATACATATGGAAACATCAGCCTCAGGTCAACAACTGCAGAGGAGTTAGATGATGGCTTGAAAAGGGTCGTGTCAAGAGTTGGGGGAACTCTCATGAGATGTTTGAGGTTAGGCATTGATCTCAAATAGTAAAGATTAAGATTCCCATGCTAACACGCTAAACTAAGGTGGTAAACAGTAAACAAATATACTATAACAAATATAACATCAGCATGTTAACACAGCAGCTGTATGTCTCACAGAGATGCTAGCGTGGTCCGAGACTCTTTGTATTGTTTAAAGCAGTTTCTAGGATTTGTCCCTGTTTTCTGCACAAATTGGAATCTATAATTCCTAATTGTCACTGCTATAGTGATGAGGTTATTGTCATTTTACATGTTGACTCCATCACATTGTTAAGTCAGTTCTTACAGACAGGTAGGTGTCCTTATCCAGCTGGTATTTGGCTGCAATTCCAAAGCGTGTGTTGTTGCTGCCGGCTGTCCACGCCACGTTGACCGCCGTCTCCAAGTTGCTGTTCAGCTTCTGGTAAACGGAGCCGCCGAACTCTGTGCCGTTATAACTGAAATACACAAAAAGGTGGAGATTAGCAGGAGTGGATATTAGTCATCCTGAGGAAATGCTTCCTCATCCAAATGCACCACTTCCACTTCCTGCCTCTCTTTACTGCAACTCACATGTGGGTGTGAAGCTCTAAGTCACCCATCTTGTGTCCGAGGGCGAAGTTGTTCTGGGTCAGGTTGGATTTGGCCGTGTCAAAAGACAACTGGCAGCCGGCCATCCATTCGTTGTTGCCCAGCACGGCGGCGGCGTGGACGGTGGGACCGGCCATGTCGAAGTCCAGGTCGCAGCCAATATTTACAAAGTCACGCTTGTAGCCGGTCTTCAGTTTGGCACTCTTCTTCCTACACAAGGAAAGAAAAGGGGGAACAGTCATTTAGATTAGCATTGTTAATATGTTTAAATATACACATGTATTGATTTACTAATGGATTCACTTTGTTGTCAATTTATTGATTTAAAACTACTCAGCATGAACAGGATGGTTCTTACCCAGTGTTGGGAACAAATGATGCGTCCACAGCGAGCTTCAGGCCCTTAGCCAGCTACAGACGGATAAACAGACCATGAGTTAATATTCTATCTGAATGTGAACGTGTTGATGTTTTGAACATTGTTAAACAGGCTAGTAAAGTAAAATCCTGTCATATATCCCATCACCTGGTCCTCCATGGTGACCTCTGCAGTGAGAGTGTTGTCTGTGTTCCATTTCTGGTTGAAGGTGAGGCCCAGCTCAGACACTTTGTACTTGGTCTCCAGGTGGCCTCCGGACTTCCCCGTGTCGGTGTTGTTGGAGCCGGAGGTGGCGAACTCCTGCAGGACAGAGAGGGATGACGTGATGAAGGGGGAGGTGGAGATGAGAAGGTAAGAAGCAGAAAGACACACTGCCACATTAGAGCTCAACTACAGAAACTACAGGCAAAAGGGGAGAGAACTTTTCCTCTGCAACACAATCCCTCTCAGGTTTGCATTGCTGGTTATTTAAAGGAACACCTTTTTAAAGTGTGTAGGATTTGGTGGCATCTAGCGGTGTGGTTGCAGATTGCAACCAACTGAGAACCAATCCGCTCACTCCTCCCTTTCCAAGACTGTGGTAACGTGAGCCGCCGAGTGCAACACCATGGTAAAGCCGTTCACCTCGCTCGGAGGTGAACGGTACGTGTCCACAGGGGTGTTTTTTTTATCGTGAGGGATCGCCTCGCTTCCCAGCATTGGACGCTTAATGGGCTGCCACTAGACACAAGGCACCTGATTGGATGACCGCTTTCCCTCGTGGGCTGCTGCTCCCAGCTTTCAAACTGGAACCAACATGGCGGCTCGTTTGGAAACTTTCTTCACTTATATCACAAAAATAGTTCACCGAAATGTGTTTCTGAAAACATTTGATGTGAGACATAAGCCATGCAGTTGCTGAGTCTGTCTTTATTACGAATCGAAAACGGTTGGTTTAAAAGTTTCTTGAGAGTTTCCAGAGGTGGAGAGTTGCCTAGACCTCAAACAAACAGCTCAATGTAACGTGACGTACGGGACACGAACAGCGGTCTCCTGGATGAAAGCCTTGTGTTTGCCACCCGCCAGTCTCTTTCGCTCTTTAAACTACGTCACCAAACTCCCGGCGCAATTTCCCTGAGCGTTTAATATTGATGCGGATGGGTTTACATTGTAGTTAATGGAAAGCCCGTTGCGTCTTATACCGACGCTCAAGGGTGCCTTGTGCGTTGGTGCCAAACACCGACGGCTGTGACAAGGCGTCTGTATTTGACGCCCTGGGAATGAGAACGGGCTGCCTTATCATAATAACACAGCTCACGTTACTGCAGTTTCTCAAGCGTGTCGGAGAACTACGGTGGCCTTCAGTTAACGTAAAAAAACTAAAGGCTTTCTCTAGAGCCCGTGTTTGGTTTGTCCGTTCTGGGCTACTGTAGAAACATGGCAGACTACGTGAAGAGGACCCACTCGCTATGTCGATATGAAGGGCTCATTCTAAGCTAACGAAAACACAACAATTCTTAGTTTCAAGTGATTATACACTAATGAAAACATAGTTGTGAATATTATATTCCATTTCTGCTAATAGATCCCCCGAAATGTTACACACTGAAACTTTAAGAAGTAAAATGAGTTGGGAAACTGAACATAGAGGCGGGACAGGGTGGTTGTGATTGTTGCTGTTACGGCTGTAGCAGTTGGGATAAGAGGCATTTAGATGAGCTTCTACTGCTGCAAAGAAACACTTGACAGAAAGCCTGAACGCATCGTCTGCACACAAACAACTGGTATCACTGGCTTATCCTGCAGAGCACCTGTGTTTAATCATTACTTATGCATACACACACTCTCTCTCTTACCATCTGACAGGGACGTCCAAAGAAGAAGCAGGAAAAAGAGAAAAGAGAGGGGAGAAGTTAGGGAGAAGTTTAACATGCTTGATGGGAAAATGAAACACAGAGCAGAAACCTTTGAGTTTAGACACAGAGGGAATACATTTACAATGTTTTTTTCAATGAGGTAATTTGTGGCATGTGGGGAAACTCTGCATGCAAGTGCTCATTATGGTTTTACCATGGCAACGGGTTTATAGCAACTCAGACGCACAACATGTCTGGAGCAAAGTAAACACTCTGAAATGGAGTTCTTCTTTAATCATGATACAACTTGTTGTTTGCAGTAAAAGAGTGAGGTGTAAACTTGTTAATTTGCTGACGGAGTAGGTTACAATGAGACATGAAGTGCTGCAAGGCCGTGAGTCAACCGCTGAGAGAGAGGCCTGAACATGAAACTTAAACACATCAGGTTTAAAGACTGTAAAAACTTACAACACCATTCTGGGACTTGGTCTTAACGTCCAGCTTCACAACTCCATATCCTGGGAAAGAAAGGAAAATTAGGGAAATTCCCCAAAAAAAACAACAAAGGGTGGAAAAATAACACGACATCGTTCTGCTGCACAGCACGGCTCCAAAACAGCTGCAGCAAAAATAAACATTCAAAGTGACACAAACAAAATGTTCTCTAATATCAGTTGTTGTTTCAGAACAGCTTCACCCACAACACTTAAAACATAATCATATCAGTAGTATATGTTGAGTTACCAAAGCCCTTGCTGAAGATGTCCTTGGCAGCTTTCCCCAAGTCTGCGTATGGAGGAGGGACAGACATCGTGCCTGAGGAAACAGACATGCACATTATTAAAATAAGCACATATAAATACACACTTCACTGCATCAATTTGTCTAAAGGCATAATTAAAGGGATACTCCAGCAACTGAGTAATGCACTTCCATAAAGTTGGAGGACTCACAGGGGACAGATTGACGCAGCAGAGGCCGAAATATCCAGATTTCTTTGTCCCTAATGTAGGTCGTGCTCTAAAAATCCTGGATCCTGCTTTTCCTATAATGCAACTGCATAGCATCTTTTATTCCTTACCTCGTAAACACCCACATCTTTCATACTCCTCCAGTTTGAAAGACAGTCGTCCCCAACTTAACTTCATATGTACAATCAGTGGAATGTCTCTTTAAATCAAAATGCTCAAAGAAATGCTACAAACAACAACAAACTGAATAGAGAGCTGCAGGGATGATGTATTTTTGAAGGCCAACCATGAAGTTAGCATCGCCCTGGTTCCCTCGACAAAAAGACAACGGGATTGTTCCGTTGGGTTTTGGATTATTGCAGAAAATAATCTCTGTGGCAAACACACGTTTATGACACTTACATGTTTTGTTCAGCAAGATAATCTGCACAAATGAACATCACTTTTTATGATGTTTGAAGCGTGAATGCAATCACCAGAGGTAAAAAGCTATCGTTAAGCTACACCACAGTCGCACGAGTGCGAGTATACACAACGAGGCTGTAACGGCGGACGAGTCGGCGTGATGACGTTTAGTAGTCTCATTTAGCCACTTGTTAGTAACCACATTTTTTAAGACATATAAAGGCTTCAAAATTTCACGAATGGGGTATTTATTAATGCATTTATGTCGTAGAACAAAACGTTAAGTAAGGGATGATGTACAGCTAGCGGGTCAGTGTTGTGAAATAAACCCTGATGCCGCATGCCAATTGCCGGTGGACTCCAATGCGAAGGGGTTTCCTACACAACAATGACCTGCTAGCTGTACATTATCCCGCTTATTACACGGCTACTTACTTAAAAAATCAATAATTTGACACAAAAACATTCCGCCAGAGTCCGAGATCACAACTGCGCCCATAGCAACGGTCTGCTATACATAGCAACGGTCTGTTATACATAGCAACGGTCTGTTATACATAGCAACGGTCTGCTATAAAGAAATAAAAGACCGTAGAACGCCGTGATTGACCAATCAGAATCGAGTATTCAACAAAGCTGTGTAATAAAACTTCTTCAGCTTGTGTTAACCACAGACCTTATTTCAGGCATCTAACTAAAAACCCATTCATAAAACCCATTGACTTCCAGACAAGGGAACCGGAAGTGCTAAAATAACTAACTCATTTCCAGGCTTCATTCCTGCAGCACTCTATACCTCTAGCAAACACATGGAGCTCTGCACCTACGTAGAAGATAAGCAAAGCAACACAGAGAACACTTCAGGGCATAAACATATGTAAAGGTACTATAGTTGCTCACACACACACAAAGCATCACAGATAGCGTTTTCTAACAAATATTTGTCTAAGCTGGGAGATCGTCACCATCTGGAGGGAGGGGGCCTGTCTGGGTGACAAACAGCTCCTCTCCTCCCCCTCTATCGTCCATGTGAACCCTATTGATCTACTGGCAGCGGTCCATTAGCAAGCAGCGGATGTTGTTAAACTAATGCCACTGATTCTCTAAGAGGAGGGACTAGAAATATACATGAGCAAATCATTTAAAAGATCACAAAGCCATCCAACAGAGACCTTTTTTTATGCAAGACTTACTACTGTCTTCATCTCCATTATGCTGTGCTTGTGTAGGAAAAGAGATGTGATGTGTAAAGAAGAAAGATGCCAGCCAATGCAGTAGCTAAGCTAAGCAGAAGCAGGTTTGGTTAGTCAGCAACTACGAGTCCTGCACACCACTGCACTGCACCGGGCTTCAGACAGACATCAGGGTCCCCTGGCTCAGTGTGTGTGTGTGTGTGTGTGTGTGTGTGCACGCTCTTTGTGTGTTTAAAGAAGACATTTTTGCCAAGGTGACTTTTGCACAGGAGCATTTGGAATCACATGGTTTAATGTTTTACTAGTGACTCTCCTTCCTTCCTGTGCTTCTTTTTGTCCTGCTGCTCCTTCCACTATTAATCTCACCCATCATAGGTTTTCTGCAGAGGATGAGACTTTGCTCTGGGTAATGTTATCTCTATAAGATAATTTATTAATGATGCAGAAAATCTAAATGCCGTAAAAGATGAAAACTTCTCAGATATGCAAGTCTGGCCTCACGAGATTAATGTCACTGCAACCAAAGCTCAATCCAGGGACCCCGATGATGCATCCCCCCACCCCACTCACCATGTCCCTTGGGTGCGTTGTGCTGACACGATCCACAGTGGCCTTTGTTCTCGGCCTCTTTGCCTTTTCCTGTCTTGTCCTGCAGCACCTCATCCACTACTCCTTTCTCTGCCATGTCTCTTCAGAGGAGAGGAGAGGAGTGCAAGGAGGGAAAACTTTGGCAAGAAGTCCAGCACTGAGTGTGCACAATATGAGGCTTTGTCTGAGAGTGGCTGTGGATATTAGCATGTTTCTTTAGCATGCAGAGCTGGTGTCCTTTCTATGCAGAACATTATACCGTATGTTCACAGGGCAGCACATGATGAACGTGTGTACTTTGTGCATTTGAACATGATAAGGTGTGTGCACAGCCCTGAGAGATGGCATTTTTATCAGACAAAGAATACTGATTAGCTGCATGAAGGGTACAAAATGATCCATCCATCCATCTGCAACCGCTTATCCCGTTAGGGGTCGCGGGGGGGCTGGAGCCGATCCCAGCCGACATTGGGCGAAGGCAGGGTACACCCTGGACAGGTCGCCAGTCCATCGCAGGGCTGACACATAGACAGACAACCATTCACGCTCACACTCACACCTACGGGCAATTTAGAGTCCACAATTAACCTAACCTGCATGTCTTTGGACTGTGGGAGGAAACCGGAGTACCCGGAGAAAACCCACGCTAACACGGGGAGAACATGCAAACTCCACACAGAAAAGTCCCGGATTCGAACCTGCAACCCTCTAGCTGTGAGGCGCCAGTGCTAACCACTGCACCACCGTGCAGCCCCTGGTACAAAATGATGATCTGGTGAAATCCAGTAGCCTCTGTGCCCCTGACAAGGGCACAGGAAACACAGCACATCACACGGGTAAGAGCCTGTCCAGTAGTATTACATCAGCAGCACGTTAAAGCGGCTGTGATGCAACTTGATGTCAAAGTGTCATTTCACATCTCACGTGTCACCTATCGGCAAGATGAGCAGAGACTATGTGTACAGTAATCTCTCTTCAGATGTGCCTTTTCCACGTGGTGTGCTGCTTAAAGCCCCGCAAACCTGGTTTCAAATCATAAGTATTCTTTGATTATAACATAAAATATTCATGACTAAAGCAACAGCCAGATTAAAAGTTCAGAAACAGTCTAAGTTATTATTTATTAATCCTGCAATAACTGATTTTTTTAACCACTTGGGCGCAGCGGAAACGAAACACAACATCGACATATTATCTAGCGGTGTAAATCCCAATTTTCATTCTGATATGATATTTGCTGATGTCACAAAGTCTGTCACGATACAATTTAGATTTGATTGAATTCAGGGGCCTGCGATCAAAGCCCTAGTATTTACACATTCAGCAGTTACGGAGCAACATCGTCATTCATTTGGCCCCTTGTTTCTGGTCACCTGCTGAATGTTAAGTCCAGTATTCTTTCTCTTTTGGCTCTGATATTGGTCTCTACCAACTCCTCAGGGAAATATTTGGCTCTTGCACAACTGTCATCAGATTCTGATTAATTGCTAAACTCTTGTGACATCATCTTTTTTCTAACTAAGCCACTTAAAACCAGCGATAAAAACAAGGAACAGAAAGACAACAAATATAGAAATCTCTCAAATGAAATAACCAAATTTGATCAAAATTGTAGTAAGAAACAGATTTTTAGGGCCTTTTAAGATGACACCTGACCATAAATCACTGTATGTGTCATGAAGTCCTGTCTCTGCTGTCTCAGTCTCCATTCCTCAAACGGTAAGCAAATGTGTGCCAGCTGACCTGCATTTTGCTGACCACGTGTAAAAGTTCTGGAACGTCTTTGTCACTTCACCACGCAGTCCATTTTTGACCCTTTCCTTCCTGACCTCCACCGCTCTCCGTCTCGACACGCTGCTCTAAATTTAGCCCAGGTGAACCCAACACTACAACACATGTGACTGGAGTTTCAGCATGTGTCCTCCACCTCCAGGTTCAGCCTAATAAAGCCCCTAGGAAAACAGATTTATTTGTCTGTATTGTACCTCCATTCTGTATGTATATACAAACACACTCCTGCCACTCATCTTAACCCTTTCATGAGCTGCAACCTGAGCTCAAAGGTCAATATGACCGAGTAATAAACAGCAGCGACCACACAAACAACAAGATGGTGGTTGTCAACAGTCAAAAACAGACAATTAATATCTTTAAAACAGAGTCTGCATTTTGCCAATTAGCTGTTTTCCATGTTGGTCTAACATGGATAACACTGTTTTATGTGCTTGTAGTAATTTAGTCTTGACACATTATTACTTGCGTACAAAAAAGCAGTTTGATTTCACATTTTGTGACATATTTTGATCTTATATATTAGAGACCTGCTCATTAAAATCAGGTACAGCTGTTAATATGTTATAAATACACAGCAAAATTAGTGTTGATTGCCAAATTTTTGGCTAGAATTATTTTAAATTGATTGATTGGAGAGCTGTTGGTCCTCTCACAGAGCAGTAGTGTGTTACATTAACTGTGATTCATATAAACAGACGGCTACTCTTGATTCTGACTATCTATAATTATCATTATTGAGAAATCTGTTAAGTTATTCTTTAAATATTCAATTCCTCTGTCTATGAAATGTCAGAAATAACAGCAAACTGATCAATTAATGTATCAAACTCAGGTGTTGAATTAATATAAATTGGAGAAAAGACACCAACTTCTTGTAATTGTGAAGGTGAAGTCAGTGTTTTGGATGTTTTTATTTAATAAATGTCTAATCAATCATGAACATTGGTTATTCACCTGCTTTACTATTTAAACAACTTTAGCAATAATTTTGACATTAATCGATAGTTGAAGAACAGCAAGAACAAAAAAACTATAAAATAGTGTAAAAAGGCGGTTACCCAACACTGGCCGACCCTTCAGATAAGGTGAAACCAAGTGTGTGTGTGTCATATATAACGTGGGGAATGTGTGTGTGTGTGAGATAAGGTCAAGTGCAGTCAAGTTACACCAAGACAATTTATAGCTTGAATGTAAAGAGCGTGAGGTAGTGAAGAAATTGTTCAGCGTGCATCTGGTGTGTTTCAGTGTGTGTAATGACAACAGTTCAGACTGATGTGTGTAAACACTTGTTGACCAGTGTGATTGGTTCACGGCCGGCTCTATAGCCCCTTTTGGTGCCCTGGGAAGCGGCGTTCTAGGTTAGGGGTTCAACCCTCCAGAACGCTAACCCTAGCCCCGTAAACCGCAACACACATTAGACATCACAATGGTTTTAAGACCAAATTAAGATTTTTTTATTTTCATAATTAACTGTATTTATTATAATATAAATAAAAAAATTGTCACTGATATTTTTGGCTTAAAAGTGTTTAGTCCGTTTCACTACAACGAGAGTTACAAGCGTGGAAAGTGTATTTTTTTCTATTTATTTATTTATTTGTTTATTTGTTACCTTAATGCAGAAAATGAAAAAGGGCGCCCACTGGCATTTATTTATTTGTTCATTTGTTACCTCAATGCAGAAAATGAGGAAGGGCGCCCACTGGCATTTTATTATTTTTTTGTGTGTGTGTGTGGCGCCCTAGGCGACCGCCTATGCCTTAAGCCAGCCCTGGATTAGGTCTCTTAGTAATGAGTGTTTTTCAGCTGTGAGACAGTCTGGCACAGGAGAGCAACGTTCTTAAAAAGCAAATAAATTACCATAATGTCCCCCAATATCTTATATTAAAAAATATCTATACTTTAAAAAAAGTTAAAAACTGTTAAATTTATGTTTAAACTTTGCTCACTTATTCCTCGAAGCTGAGCATGATGTTTAATTCTCTTAATAAATAGCCTACTCAGTGTGGGTCACCACTCTGTGTCTAATGTGTAATTACATAGGAAGGGGCGTGGGTAAAGGTGGATAACGGTCCTGGTTGTGTATCTGTTCATGGACTTTGAACAGCCAGATAAAACGTTTTAAAACCAGATTTAAGGCATCACGTCGTGCTGTTTGTCCCATAAAGCCTCTCCAGTCTCCCATCAGAGTATTATTATGTGCCAGATGCGTCCACTTCTGGTTCCCATTGTTCCATAATAAGACGTCTGTTGTCTGCAGGAGGGGGTTACCATCACTGCGACAGCTGACTTTTTAAAACACTAAAATCTTCTTTACATCTGTTCCATGCTGGATTTTGCACCAGAATGGTCAAATATTCTACTTTATTATAACATTTACAGAGAATAAGATCCTCTGTCGCCATCACGTTATGCAAAATAGGCGACATTTTAGTCAGTAAAACTCCATTTATGGAGATTAGTTTTCAGGTAGATTATAGTTTGCACTCTCTAATGTGGCACATACAGGCCTGGACTGGCATTAAAACCCTGCATGCTGCTGCTGCTGCTGCACACACACCTCTTTATGTGTGACTCATTTCTCCCTGACAGTCAACTAACAACAGCTCAATCACCATGCAGATAAACACACATAACAGAATACGTTTTAGATAGAATAACAATATGCTAAAGTCAGTTTTCTTACCTTTGTGTGTGTCGCAGCGTGCAGAGTTATAGTTGTTGTTAGCAGCAGCAGCAGCAGCAGGACACAGTGAAGGAGAAACAGAGACAGAGAGAGACTCACTGGGCAGGCGCGACTCAGACCTCCGGCCGGAGGGCGGGGCCCTGCTGCAATAAAAACTTATCAAACACTAAACTGTTCATAAATGATGACACTTGTACATTGTGAAAAAATGTGGTGCTCGGGGGGGTGTTTAATTTTGGATCAACCCATCTGACCAATATTATCACTCCAATAGTCATATAAAATGGTTTCTAGTTTTGTTTATGTATTTATTTATTTTAAATTTTAAAAAATTAAATAAATAAATATACATATATATTTATTTTTTATTTATTTTTTATATTTATATATATATATATTAAAAACAAAAACAAAACAAAACAATATATATATATATATATATATATATATTTATAAATAAAAAAATAAATATATACATATTATTTTTGATTTAAAAAATAAAAAATAAATAAATATATATATATTTGCATTATTTTTTTTAATTTATATATATATATATATAAATAAATAAATATATATATATATTTTTTTTTTTTTACATAAAACAAAATTAACTAAATAAATAAATATATATATTTATTTGTATATTTATATATATAAAAATTGATTATTTAATTAGATTAATTAGATTTATTTAATTGATATTTTATATTTATATATATATATATATATATAAATATGTATATAAAAAATATATAAATATATATATATATATTTTTTTTTTTTATACACACAACTGTTCATGCCAGGGGTATATACATATTATACATATATTATACATATACATATAAAAATTCAGGCATTGTAAGCATATTTTTCATATTCCTGTGTTGCTGCAATTTAAATTATCATTGAAACATTTATACTTTCTAAACAAACTTCATTTTAGTGACAATTTGTGGAACAATCGGCTTGATAACATTGTTGATGTAGAAAAATGCATCAGAGTTATAGGCTTTATCTCATAATATTTTATAGATATATATTTATATGAATAGTCTACCGTAACAAAACTAGAAACTTAAAAAGACATATCAGAATTGATGTTAAATATTCTTGTAAGTTCTGTGAATTAGAAGAAGAAACAATATGTTATTTGTTCTATCAATGTATGTATACCAGAATATTGGCAAAAGGACATTCTTATACTCTCATATTCATATTCCATACTCTCTATAAAAATATATCTGTTTATATCACAATACATTTTCATCGTTCCATAAGACATTTATCAAACACGTAGTAGTTGTTTTGTATTTTTATTTTATTTTATTTATTGTATTTTATTTTATTTTATTTTATTTTATTTTATTTTATTTTATTTTATTTTATTTTATTTTATTTTTATTTTATTTTATTTAAATTTTATGTTTTTTATTGTGGTGCCATATTTTCTCAATTCTTGATAAAAATGTTCAAAATTAGGTTTGAAGTCTGCCCATCTCTTCTTGTGAATGTGTGGAATTTTTTCCCAAAACTGAATTAACTGTACAAAAAACACAATATCTTTTTCCTTCACATTACCTTCAAAACACATAAAAATGTCCTTTTCCTGAAATTAAATTGTTTGCCCAGTTTTCTTAAATAATGTTCAGCATCCACCCAAAATATTCTGGTATACATACATTGATAGAACAAATGACATATTGTGTCTTATTCTAATTCACATAAAGTAGAATATTCAATATCAATTCTGAAATGTCTTTTTTTGATTTCTAGTTTTATTATGGTAGACTATTCATATAAATATATATATATAAAATATTATGAGATTAGGCCTGTTACCTTGATGCATTCTTCTCATCAACTGTATCTAGCCTACTTGTTCCACAAATTGTCACTAAAATGAAGCTTGTTTAGAAAGTATACATATTTCAAATAAATAATTTAAATTGCAGCAACACAGGAATATGAGAAATATGCTTACAATGTCGGAATTTTATTATATATATATAAAATAGTATAGCCAATGCTCAATTGTGGAAATGCTGCATTAGTTTTGGTGTAATGAGACTCTGACACCACTGGGGGGCTATGACCTCTAGCTATGTCCATGGTTCAGAGGGTGTATATGCCCTGGTTGAAGCCTGTCAGGCAAACCTTAATCTCAGAATGAGTACAGTGTAGGCTACCTCTCCAGCACGCTCCAGCAATCGAATAGTTCTATTTCAATTCAGGGTTGGAATAGTTATGATTAGAACAATAGCTGGGGTTTGAGCCTGGTTGCATTTGAATTAGGAGGTGCACCTGAAAGGCAATGCTGTGGGATTTTAACATCTTGCTCCCAGACAGGATTAGAATAGAAATACACCTGCTAGAACTCGACACTGCAGGTTAGCACAGGAAAACACCGGTTTGACAAGACAATTACCCAATAAATCATGAGGTGTGAGTCACGTATTAGGCCTAAGTATTATAATTATTGATTTTATTTGTATTATTATTATAATTATCAGCCAATTATCACCTTTACTATCAAAAGAGCCATTTCAGGCAAAAAAAACAACAAAAACAAATCTGTCTGGAGCTGCAAAACATTTGAGCCTTGTGATGAAGGTACCACAGTTTATAGTCTAAGTATATAGTATATAAGTCTAATGCAGTGAGGCCCAGTTAGAGCCACATTGAGGGAAAAAAATCTGATATTTCCAGAATAAAGTCATAATATTATGAGAAAAAAGTCAGAACTTTACGAGAAAAAAAGTCGTAATATTACGAGAATAAAGTCATAACTTTACGAGAAAAAAGTCGTAATATTACGAGAATAAAGTCATAAATTAACTAGAAAAAAAGTTGTAATATTACGAGAATAAAGTAATAAATTAACGAGAATAAGAGTCATAATATTACGAGAATAAAGTCATAACTTTACGAGAAAAAAATAAAATAACACGTAAAATTACTACTTTATAATATTATGACTTTATTCTCATAATATTAAGTTTTTTTTCTCGTAAACTTCTGACTTTATTCTCGGAATATTAAGACTTTTTTTTGTAAACTTCTGACTTTATTCTCGGAATATTAAGACTTTTTTCTCGTAAATTTATCACTTTATTCTTGTAATCTCAGATTTTTTATTTATTTATTTATTTATTTATTTTTAAACCCTAACTCACAAAAAACAGTTATTCATTTCCATGTTTATAAATCCACAGGGAGCCACTGGAGAGGAACTAAAGAGCAGCAGGTGGCTGACCCCTGGTTTTGGAGGATCGTTTCTCTTCTATCAGGTCTAGATCTGTGTGCGGCTGCTCCGTTGCCATGGTGAGGAATACTGCAACAAGCGGCGTCATCAGTCTGCATCAGTCAACTGATAAACAACACGACACATTACAGGTACAATAATTAATATCATTACGTTATACTACTTAACCGGTTACAGTAGTTTTGTTGACGTGGAAATATTCTTCACTAAACGCATATTTGTACTTAATTTCTGAGGAGGAATACGTCGAAAGAGCCCTTGTTGTTGTTGTTGTTGTTGTTGTTATTGTTAGCTAATCAACAATAGCTATAGATAGACAGCGTTATGTAACATTAGCAAGCTGGATGAACAGGGGTTTCATAGCTATAATCTCAATAAATGGTTGATTGACTGATTAATTAATTCATTCATTCATTCATTCATTTAATCCAAGTGGAGCCTTTAACACACCACGCGCACTGACTGCTGATTGAAACATAAACTTAAAGCAACAACACTTCTGCATAGTCTTTTTAATTCAGTCTGTGATTTGGCTAATAAGCCTCAAGTAAATACAGTTATTACACCACCTGCAGGCCTAAGTAAAGCATTGGTTATCTACTATATTGCTTGGCAGAATATTTTTGGTATCATTGGGCAAAAATTCCATAATAACCTTTCTCACATATGTTTGGAGTGCTCCTCCGGATCAATGCAATTAAAAAAAAAAAAACTGTGTATAAATAGTGTAGCTATTTCATTAATAAAAATAATAATAATTATTGCACAAGTATGAGGTATTTACTGTTTGACAGAGTTTAGAGTTCTTATGGCCCAGGGAAAGAAACTGTTTGTGAGTCTGGTGGTGCGAATTCTGTTGGACCTGTAGCACCTGCTGGAGGGCAACAGGTTAAATAGGTGTTGTGCTGGGTGGGAGCGTTCCTATTGAGCGTTCCTATTGGCTGTGCTCCGGCTGGTGGGCGGTGCTTGGTATTTTCTAAACTGATCTCAACATGGCTGCCGGGTCAAAAACGTTCTCATTTTACAGCTAAACAGTACACTACAAGATGTTTATGAAAACATTTTATGCGAGAAATAGGTATTACAGTACCAGAATATTGATTCATATTTGATCAGCGCTGCCTAGTTTGACCGTTTGATCGGAGTTGGCGAGTGATCGACAGCTGCTCAGAGACGGCAAGGCTCCAGCTCGGCTCTGATTAGTTGTTTTCCTCCGGTCTGTGAAATCTTGCAGATGGCGTTAGGAGCACCGGAGGACACAGAGGCACATGACTTTTTTCAGATTATCTGTGTCCTGCACTACAGTCAGGATATAGCGATCATTTTTGTAAAAATAGTTTTTCTAATCATATTTGCTCCAATTCTAAGCACTGAAACTTTAAGTAACATTAACCAGTCAACGGCTTATCATTGTGAAAAAAAATTATGTTTATATTTGACTGTTTGTTTGTTTTACAATCTACAGCTTCAGATGTGTGAGGGACCTTCATCAATATCTGGGCCAATCCCTCCGGATCCTTCTCTGTTTCCTCAGTACTACAAACGACCTGCTTCAGGTTAGATGCAGCCTGCTATATTAAAGTTAACCTTTAAACAGTCTGTGTTATTTTCCAGTGATTTTGGACAGCAAAGTGAATATCTATAAGCTTAAGATTCACATCAACACGACTTGAATTGTCATAGTCATTTGACATCCGAGTTATTGACATCCATGAGTGCTTATAATAAATGAGGCCCAAGATCCATCACATGCAGGAAACCCAAACATTGCCCACGGGTGACCTTGTCTAGTTTTTCTTTCCTTCTCCAGCTCGTGGCCGTTTAGAGGGAAACCATGATGGGACTTTGGCCCTGCTCTCAGGGCCACTCGCTCCAGATCCTGTGTTGTACCCCGGCTTCTACAGTGCTCGTACCCCAGCACATCCTCCCCGTATCGGCCCTAATGCCACCCACATTCTGGAACGAGCACAGAGAGGAGTAATGGGGGAACTACTCAAACTAGATGGCATCGCTATCACCCCTGTTCCCAAACAGAGTAAGTGCAACTGATTTTTCAGGTCTGTAAATTTGTGCTATGCAAAAAAGAGCAGTTCTGTTTTTGTCTTGAAGGATGGTATCAGTTCAAGTATCTTATTATTTCTAGTTTTTACATGTTTGATTTGTTGTAGCAAGAGAGATGATTGAGCACACTAACTGCATATAGAAATTAATAAGTAATTGAGACAACCTTTGTGATTCTTGACCCTCAGAACAGCGGCCACATGACTTTGGTAAAGAGAACGTGCGTCGGCTCAGGGAGATCCAGAGACGCTGCAAAGAGCAGGAGGCTGAGAGAGCACAGTCTCGTCCGGCTCCCGTCAAAGCTCTTTGGACCTCCTCCAAATACGAGAACGTCTCATCCAGGGTGATGGTCCAGCTACAGGTAAGGAGCATGTCTGCAAAAGATTCAAGTCCTTGAGTTATGGGATGGCTTTTAATCCAGTCTCTCTCCTGCAGGTTTCTAGTCCAACTGCGAAACCACAGTGTCAAAACTTTCTGAGGGGCCACTCTACTGCCCCGCCAAGACCACACTCCAAAACCTCTCCTGTAGCTTTGCGACGCCCGGCCTCCTGCAACTCCATACAGGACCTGAACTTACAAGTGAGAACTGCTAATAAATGTTTATTTATGCACACACATTATCAGACAATAAGAGGTATAATATATTGATTTTGACAAGAGAAGAGTATAACTGACAACTCTTGTATTTAGCTCCAAAAGTATTTATAAAACAAATAACATGAATGTGCATTTTGCTCAATTTGATGTTTATCTGCAATATTTTCTTTTTGTTTTATAGAGGATCTATTATGCTTATTTTCAAGTACATACTTTTTTGGGTTTCTACTAGAAAAACTTTATTTTTCTGATACCAGCTGTGCTGCAGCACCTCTTTTCACCCTCTGTCTGAAACACTCTGTTTAATCTCCTGCCAAACTAGCCGTTATGCAAATGTGTTAGTTGGTGACATCACCACGTTACAAAAGAAAAGGCAGGATTTCAATCAAGGCGTTTCAGGCAGTTCAGGAGAAGTGTTTGTGTGGGGGATAGTAACTCCCTTTGGCGTAGATGTTGGGCTTTGTAACTTTGCAGACCTTTTACATGCACAAAAAAAACTATATAAAACACTAAAGGAAAGGGAAAAAGCACAAAAGCATAATAGGTCCCCTTTAATTCTATCCATTGTTGTATGTGGATACAGTTACAGGTGCAAGGCCAGGCGATAGACTTCATAAAACATAATGCCCGGTCTGCTGGAAGAACTGTGCTGCGTCGGTCCCAGTCACTGACCAACCTTAAAGATAAGCCGATTCCCAGTGCAGTCAAGGGGCAGGTGCCTCAGTAGTGAGTATTCTCATACCATATCCTACCTCCTTACCTTACAATCATAATCAATTTGGTAAAAACACATGATTCTTACTGCTGTTGCTCATTTCTGTTCTCCCTCTCATTGACACTTAAACTCACTCAGTCTTGAGGAAAGGAAGGAGCAGTGGCTTAAAGAGGCGGAGGAGAGAAGGAGGAACGCACCTGATCCTGCAGCTCCAGCTGGTCACACCCTGATGCCTGAGAGTGAGAGGCAGGAGATGCTGAAATCCCTCAAAGATGGTATGTCTCTTTTGCACTTTATCTCTGCCCTTATATCAATGATAGCAACATTACATGTATAATGAATATTTGCTTCTCTAATTCTGCTGATTTTGTTTCCTCAGCCCATCGCTCCTTTGTGGCCAAGCTGCTGTCGCTCCCTCTCAAAGCTGACAGTCTGAGTGTTCGCTCACGTCGGGCTCATCTTGATTGTAAACTTTCTGAAATTGAAGAGGCCATTAAAATATTCTCCAGGGACAAAGTTTATGTGAAAATAGATTCCTAACACATAAGGAGTGATGAGGAGGAGAGAGAAGGAAGAGGAGTAGATTGTCCTGTAAATACACTGCTTTATCGAGATTCATTTTTAATTTTGTAGTTGCATTATGTAACATAACGCTGAACCTTGTAAAATAGATGCTTATTTTAATCATCATCATTCATTATAATTTATTATAAACTGAGTAATTATTACACAAAGTCAACCACTGATTATCAGTAGGGCTGTCCCGAATACCAGTTTTTGGGGCTTTGAAGCTTTGGTGAGAAATATTCAAAGGTATTCAAAGCTCTACTGTAAACACATTCACCTCTACACATAACAAACAGCGATATCCGTCTGAGAATAACTGATAATAATTAATGTTGAATATAAATAATGCTGTGGGATTATTCCTTATTTCATGGGCTATTTGGGGATTTATACATTATTATTACATACTTATATATATAAAAAACTAAAAACGAAGCATTTGAATACTGATTTGGAGGTAAATTACCATGGCAACGGTCGAAGCTTCAAACCTTTGGCAGGTTCAGCCGTAATTATCAGTTACGAAAAGAACAATATACACGCTACTGAATAATATGCAGTTTTTTTCTCTTGGAGGAAAAAATAAGCAGATGCACTGTAAACTGAACAGTAAAAACTGTTAGCTCCTAAAACCTGCTTGATGTCTTTTGTTTTGTCTTTGTGTAAAACTGGCTGGTGGTTTGTAATAATTCATATTTTTGTGAAGTCACTGTCAAATCAGTCAAGTCAAATATGTATATTTTTGGGTATTAAAACGTACAATGCAGTACACAGTTTGTACACAGTCAGTATGTTACAGAGTAATTATATTTATTTTAACTATTACTTGACAAAATCAATGTCACATCTCTGATTATGTATGACAGTACCCAGGTGTTATCAGTGTGGGGGGGAGTCATGAAACATGGCGAGCAGACTGTCCAAAGAGAAAGAAAGAGATGGAGGCCATGAAGATCAGGTCCAAGAGCAGGCTAAATTATGTGAAGCAGCTAGGAAAGGAAAGATTCAAGAAGTAACAAATCAGGTAGGAAGCATGACGAATATTGTTTGTGTAAGGTTAAGTTGCTAGCATTTCTGCTAGGATATATTATGCCTTCTGCAACTGCTGCTGCTGAGGTGGAAAGGAAGAGAGAATTGAAATAGTTGATGCTGTAAGAACATTTTTGGATATTGTTGTATTTACTGGAGAGGAAGTTCAGGGGCTGTTGAGAAAGGCTTTCAGGCCCTCCCAGAGCCTAGAATGATAAAATGTTTTATTAAACAATGAGGTGAAGGGTGGGGAAAAACATATTTTTCTTTTCTTCTTTTTAAACAAGATTAGATATGAGATTTGAGTGTTGTTTTTAACCCAGTAGAGGGCGGTAGTGCAACTTTTTGGATGCCAACCACCTAATAACAAAAACCACCGAAGAAGAAGAAGAATACGTGTGACGTATGACGCACGCCACGCCCCCCTCTACGTGGTTCGGTCATTGTTCAGCCTGTGTTAGCTGGTGTGCTAGTTAGAGGCTAGCCAACATTACAGAGACTTTAACTCTTATATGCATGAATATAAACCGATTTAACTTTACTACCCACATCTGAGAGCTTGACAAAGACACAATGAGCAAGAGGAAAGCACCGCAGGAGTCCCCGAATGAGGGAATAACAGACTTTCTAGTCGGTAAGTGAAGAGCTAACAGCTAACAGGAGCTAGCATCACAGCTGTGCTTCTGTTGTTAAGCAGAAAATAGACAAATAACTTTGCATGAGTAACGGTAGTATATATTTATATGCATAATTATGCTGTTTCTGTCTCATGTTTGTCATCTGGTTTGCTTGGAAAGTGTTTCTCTGCTCTGTAAACTGATGGCTGATATTCACTGTGTGTGACATTTAAATGCTTCCCCCTGTCTTCAGCTGAGCTGGCAGATCTTGAAATAGTGTCAGTAAACTGCAGGAGTATGAGGTTAATAATATCTTATTTATGTTTCCAGAGCTGGCCAACTACGAGAAAAACGTCAACAGGGCAATACACAAGTACAATGCTTACAGGTGAGCTGTGAAGCCTCAGCAGTGAGGTGTGTTTGGTTCAAGGATGTAGGTTTCATTATTGTTCAGTTCATCAAATGTATTCTGTAGAAACAATATATAAATGTCGTTTGCATAAAGAGAATACACTCAATTGCCAATTCAAAAACATGAAAACTTTCACTTTGTATTGAAGCCGTTTTGGAGAGGTGTTTAAATTGTGATTTTGGAGGCTGTCCCAGATATATAGTCTACCCTCATTTGTATAGATGGGGTGGACAAAAACACCTTCAAGAGCACTTCAAACTACAGCCTCCATAATCTAAATAAGCCCTCTCTGAAATAGCTTCAACAAAAACTGATTACATTCATAGATGTAGGTTTTATTGCATTGTTTTAGACTGGCAACTGAGTGTTTAATATCTTTGATGATGCTATATCAGGGGTCTGCAACCTGCAGCTCCGGAGCCACATGCGGCTCTTAAGCTCCTCTCCAGTGGCTTCCTGTGGATTTTAAACTGTTTTTCGTTTACATTTTCAATTTTATTTATCATTGTTGTAGGTCTATGGTAGGATGGTACAACGGAGTATTAGGGCTACATTGAGGAAAAAAATTAATCTGAGATTTCAAGAATAAAGTCATAATATTACAAGAATAAAGTCATAGGTTTACGAGCAAAAAAGTAATATTATGATAATAAATTCAAAGGTGTGCGAGAAAAAAGTCGTAATATTATGAGAATAAAGTCATCATAAAGTAGTAATTTTAGGTGTAATTTTCTTATTTTCTCGTAAAGTTATGACTTTATTCTCGTAATATTACGACTTTTTTTTCTCGTAAAGTTATGACTTTATTCTGGAAATCTTCGACTTTTTTCCCCTCAATGTGGCCCTAATACTCCGTAGTACATTTGCATTTGGGCCCTCACTGCATTAGACTTATATACTATATACTTAGACTATAAACTGTGTTACCTTCATCACAATGCTCAAATGTTTTGCGGCTCCAGACAGATTTATAGATTTGCTATATGGAGAGCAGAGTTGATTAGTAATTGTGTTTATGTAATTTTAGCAAAAAGGTTCAGTTGAGGCATCCCACAGAAGCTTTCTGTCACCACATTATGTTGCTACTTTATGTCTGTAACATGTCATTTATACTTAATGTATATTTTACAAATCATTTTGCTTATCCCCTGTCTAGGAAAGCAGCATCTACCATCTCCAAGTACCCGAACAAAATCAAAAATGGCGAAGAGGCAAAGAAACTGGTATGTGCACTTGATTTGGTTTTAACCCTCTGAAACCCAAGTATTTGTTTTATGTCGTGCTACTAGCACTACTAGCTACTGGCCGATAGCCGGTTATTTGGGAACAGAGACGTTAATACATCCACCACGGTACAGGCTTATACCGTACAGTCCATGGGTGTATTATAAGAAAATGAAAATGATGAATTACAACCAATATATCCATTATTACAGCCACATACAGCTATGGTTTTTGATGAGGTTTCCTCAGCATAACCTTCATTATACCAAGGAAAATAAATCTGGATTCAGCTATTAGTGAATTTTACAACTTTTAAGACATAATGATTTAAATGAGGGCTATTTTAAGTGTCCGTACATCCATGACCACAGACTCACTGGCGTTTTCAGTCCAAAATGGTGGCAGCGCTGTCGTCAAAAAAGCACCAGAGTACTTATATACTCTTTGGTTATAATGGTCACTAGTTGTAGTGGACAATAGATGGTGCTGATATACTGATCAGTATTGTTCAGTATGTTTTTCAGTATAAAGGATTGATACTGTATGTGACGTGTGTCATGTCACACTTGTGCTTTTGGCTCACATGTGCTTGTACGTATGGATACATCCATCAAACGTTGCTTTATGAAGAAATTCTGTTATGTTTTTATACAAGTCTGAAAGTAGGTTGGTGTAACTAATGATCATGATTATCATCATAGAAGAAGAATCACTTGAGTTCCCAACATAAGCATAATAATCTATATTTCACTTTTCAAACAGTCAGTCTTTACAGAGTTTTGTGTTGGCATGTCCACACTTCTTGATGTTTTTTTCTTGGTAATTTCTCATGGTGAATTGATTAGATTCACTACGTCATAAGTCATATTTTAGTATCTGTCTCTGTATTGAACTTGACCCGGAGAGCTGACTTGATCTTAACTGCTTTACTGACAGTTTATTTCAGTGTAATGATGCCTGGAAACGTGAAAACACATAATTATTTGTCTTCCCAACCACTAATGTGCTCCTGTTGTTGTGGTTGCTGTTAAGTGATGCCCTCTGCTGTAGCCTTTGTTTGTCAACAGTACTACTCTGCACATCTTACATAAGTGCTGCAGATCGCACCGCTCTGCACCCTCATGTTGGTTTTCACTTTTCAACAGGATGGTGTTGGAGCTAAAATAGCCGAGAAGATTGATGAGTTCCTACAAACTGGCAAACTACGGAAACTGGAAAAGGTGAGCGTTGGGGCATGGTAATACATGATCCATGCCACACTGTATAAATGTGTTTAATAATAGCTCAATTTCAATGTGTGTGACTGATGTGCTACTTTTATGTTTTCCTCTAGATTCGTAACGATGACACCAGCTCTTCCATCAATTTCCTCACCAGAGTCACTGGAATTGGGTATGTCGCCTTCTGTGGCGGGCTGTGGTGCCTGGCGCATAGTCACATTTTTCAGGAGGTGCGCGACTCTCTGCGAGCTCCGCAAACCATCTCTGCGGCTCTGCGCAAGCTTTTCCATAGAAGTATAAATTAGGCATAATGTTTCCAAATGGGAAAAGAAAGCTAGATGCAAACTTTGTGTAAAATCGTTTGACATCTCCAATATGGGGAAGGTGGCAATTGTGTGCCATATGCAAGGGCAAAATCACTGTCTTGTCACAGCAGATGTCAAATATGGTCTGAAAAATCTACCAAGAAATCTGAAAAAGTATGACATTTTGAAATGGAAAATGTGTAGGAACCCAGGCTGTATCCGTTTGTGTAGTTTTACTATGTGCTTCATGTTACAAACTGCATCTCTTGGGTCTTGATTTCAGCCCCGCTGCCGCCAGGAAGTTTTTTGAAGACGGGGTGAAGACGTTAGAAGGTTTGTTTAGTTTTTTTATGTTAATTGTTCAAACAGTTTGTTAAATCTTTTTCTTGGACTGTATGACTTCATATTTCATTTGACAGAGTATATAGCATGCTCAATACATGTGCACAATGTAGATGTAGCTTTGGTATGATTTGAAATGAGCACTGAATGTTCTTTGCTGTTTTTTTGTTGTTGTATTTTTAGATTTGAAAAAGATTGAGAACAAGCTAAACCATCATCAACAGATTGGACTCAAGTAAGTTTAGCTGAATGCTTTTTTTTTCTAAATGTGTAATTCATTACTACCAGTATGAACTATGATTTAATATCTTAGTCTTCCTCTATTGATACATGATTTTGCTGCCTTCAGGTACTTTGAGGAATTTGAGAAAAGGATTCCACGTGCTGAAATGGAAAAGATGGAGGTGATGAAGCATTTAAGTTTTTGTTGTCTTCAGATTAGTTTTATTGAGAGTTTTCTTACACTGTTTGTTTTTGTTTAGACTCTTATTCATGCAGAGTTGAAGGAGATCGGTACAGAATATATTGGGACTATCTGTGGAAGCTACAGGAGAGGTAAATCTTCCCCTTCAAGTTGATGTTCAGTTACTGATAGGAGTTCAAACTCTGGTCATCAAATCAATTTTCAATTCAATTCAAAGTGACTTTATTGGCATGAAAGTAAGAACAAACCAATGTTGCAAAAAGCCAAAGCATCAAAATACAAAAGTACACAATAATATTAATATGAATATTAACATAATAGTAACACAAGACGATTATATACAGTTTTAAAATTACATTTCAACAAACACCTGTTTGTGTGTGTATGTTGGTTTGTAATCATGATTTTGATTCACTTCTTCATAATTTCCAGGTGCAGCATCGAGTGGTGATATTGATATTTTGCTGACCCACCCAGACTACACCTCTGAGACTCAGAAGCAGGTACGGCTCTGCTCTACTCTTACTCACTTATCCTGTTATAAATGGATACAACATTAAAGGAGCAACATGTAGCACTAGCGTCTAAAATGGGTAACAGCAGTCTAAATTCAAAACATCGGTGTCGTCGCCCGTCCGCTCCTCCGGTGCGACTGATAGCAGGGCATGTTTTCGCAATTTAAAGGTTACTGTCTAGACAATGGCATTAGCCTCTGGCCAGCAGTAGTCCGAATCACTTCACCGGCTACGTGTCTCAGATACTCGCTGCCTTGATATCCAGCTGCACATGGACCACAGAGAGATGTGGTTATGTTATCTCTGTTGATCCGGTTCGTTTGCTTGCTTCCATGGCAGCAGAAGGCTGTGTTTGCATGTCAATTTGTTTCATACGTGGCAACAGGTTGTTGAAATGGGCAGTTGGTGCCTTCAAATGGGGTCATGTTTACCGTGTTCATGAGAATAGTCCATATGAACTCTTGTGGTATTCACAACCTCGTTAATGGAAAGTTTCTGAAAGCTCCGAGTTCACAAGTTGTGACGTGTTTGTTGATGTTGTCAGAAATGGCGGAGGTCATGGAAGTAAATTTTTCGGTGCATTATAAGTGAATATATTGTGATTTTAGTCGTATATTGTAATGCTTTGTAATTGTATAATATGTCTGAGGAAAATGTTGATATTCCCAACGGCCTCATCTTTTTTCCTCTGTCATTATGACTTTGCATTTCCTGCATTATGTTACCGGCTTGCTAGCTTGCTAAATGTTTAGCCTCTGTTGCTTCTAGACGCCGACAGTAACGTTAATATTGCCGTTGCTTAGCAGCGGTGTTCCCACGACTTACGCCAAGCATGTTGTGTACACAACTTCCTATGTCGTGTAAACACAAGCTCACGAGTTTCATTTGAAGGCACCAAGTGGACGAGATCACACCGAACCAAAACAAAAACAGACCATAATGGAGATTTGAAAGGAGAACTTAAAGGCTGTAGCATTGTTATCAGAGAAGCCAGTATTTCAATTCAGCATGTTTCCTTACTCTCTGATGACATAACATGGTCATTTAATGATTTATTACAGTACATTTATTACATATTGGTCCTTTAATGTTGTGATTAATTGCAGTCTGACTTGTTTTATATTTTTACAAATTGATTTTGTTCCATTCTTCTTTTCCAGCCCAAGCTCCTCCACGACGTGGTCGACCATTTTGAGTCCATTGGGTTTGTGACCGACACCCTGTCCAAAGGAGACACAAAGTTCATGGTGAGGCCGGAGCTTATTTTCTCTGGTGTGCTCAGCTGTTTGTGTTTGATGTTGTGATTGGTAACACAGTTAGAACAGTAACTACTCCCGCCCATGAAGCTCATGACTGTGGTCACGATGTGTTGGATCTTGTTTTCCAGGGAGTCTGCCAGCTGCAGCAGAGTGATGAAGATGAAGAAGAATACCTTCACAGGCGTATTGATATTAGGTGACCCCCTTTATATTGCTCAAATCTCTGATCTTCCAATTAAAACATTGCCTCTACCTACTACAATACCAAAAAGGTCCAGTTATGTACAATTGTATATACTGCAAAAACAGTAAAGAGGCAAATTGTTGTGTTTTTATTTGTTTATTTGTCTAATAAACCATCTGTTCCTGCTCTCTAACTGTGTTTTCTCCGTTTCCCCAAGGTTAATTCCCAACGACCAGTACTACTGTGGAGTCCTGTATTTCACCGGAAGTGATATCTTCAATAAAAACATGAGAACTCACGCTCTGGATAAAGGCTTCACTCTCAACGAGTACACCATACGGCCACTTGGGGTCACTGGTGAGTCTCAATCAAATGTGACATATGACCTTGCTAAACTCTGTTCCGGCTCTGCGTGTCTTCTGGCATCAGTCAGTAACATCATATTTGCTCCATTTCTACCCACTGCAGCTTTTAATAGCTTTTAATATCAGCTCTAATATTTCTTTGTGGATCTGTTATAGGTGTGGCAGGGGAGCCTCTGTTGGTGGATAGTGAGAGAGACATCTTTGAATACATCCACTACAAATACAGAGAGCCAAAGGAACGCAGTCAGTAAAGCAAAAGGACCGCTTACAGTTACATCTGTATTTGAAGCTTCAGCTTTCCTGCCAATGAGATCGGACGCATATGCACTGATGTGTGTGTTAATTGATATAGTTGAATGGTAAACTGTTTGTTTTAGACATTTTTTCTATGTTAAGTTGAAATCATCCCCTTTAAGGACATTTTGGTTTAATTCTCCTTGGTCATGTATCTTTGTGAGGACTTTTGGGCTCTATTTTTAAGATTTTAAATCATGCTCAGCAGTAATTTATTTTTGACTACGCAGCCAAAAAAGGATTATGCCATATCCTGAGTTAAAGTTCATCCATCATGAATAATGAGGTCCACTATCATCAAGGCATTTTGTCTTGATAGTGGTGCTATTTAACACTTTTAGCTGAGTTGTGCAAAAGTTTTTTTAATGTATAATTGTTACACATTCAGGGTGTTTTCACATTAGGTAAGATTGATTCGTACCTTGCCCGAGTACGATTGCCCCCCCTCCCTGCTCCCCCGCCGCTACGCTTTCACATTAGTAAAGTTGTTCCGTACCCGAGTACACTTGCTTCATCATCCACGTGTGTTTGTTTATGTTGAGATCAGCTGTTCTAGTCGCAGAGCATCGTAAAAAATTAGAACTAAAAATTAAAAATTGAATTAAAACTTGTCAAAAACAAAATAAAACTCACCAAAATTAAATAATAAATAATCACCACAAATCAAAAGAACTGGACTTTGGGGTCAAGTGTACTCGGATCCGGGGCCCGGGTCCCTGATATGAAAGCACCCTCAGACAACACAGCGGCATCGCTACTTTATGTAAGTAGTTTAAAAAATATATATATCTCATTCACCATGGACATTTAAGAGAGTGTTTTTAAACATGTAGTATTTCTCTTTCCATTTGGGCAAACTGGGCAGAAGAAAGGCAATGATGCAAAGAGTATTTGTGGTTAATTGACTCTGGGTTAGGTATCGTTTAAAAAATTACAATGCCATTACCAGTACCCTTAAAAGTAAAAGTGATACCGATACCAATAGAGTACTTCTCATTTGATACCCATCATATGAATTGAAGCTGTGTGCGTCCCAATCTGTGTTCAGAGTCTTGTGCAGGCTGTATGGGTTATAGCTGCTGCGTTACTGAGCCAATCACATGTCGCAATAAATCGCTCGTGGTGATTGGCTGTGAGCAAAACAGTCATCTTTTTCTAGATCCGGGCATAAAAAGTACCAGTTTGCAGGTATCGTTTGATTGGAAAAGTTTCAATACTACTTGGTACTGAGTTGTTTTGGTTGATACCTTAAAAAGTATTGCGTAGCGATACCCAGCCCTAGCTCAGTTACTGCTTACGGGTGCTAATTTGGGACAAAAAGACCATTGATTTGTTGAATAAATGAGATATTTTCCTCAGTTATGGATTGATCTGTGAATAGGACTGTTACACTGGTAGACTTGATTAATCTGTGGTATGTGGTTGTGTGAAAATTATTACATGTGTGTGTTAGGTCAGGACAATATTTTATCTTCAGTGCTTTTTAGGGTGCCATTTTGAAAGCAGTAGATATAAATAATAGTTAACCAGGTAACTGAAATACTGCTACGGTGTATACTGGTGATACAGACTGTAATCTGTAACACAAAACGTCATTAGGATTAGGACTTTGATTCAGTTTTGTATGTGGATGATTGCAAACATTTCTGAAAATATTTAAGACAACAATGGAAAACAGAGGGTGAAGGTCCAACTGTTAACTTTGAGTATGTGGAGTGAAATAAAGGGATACAAAAATAATACAATGTCAATTTACATTTATTTTCATTTTCACTTTGGTTTTAGAATCTTCTAAAAATGTTAAATAGATAGTCCCTTCTCACGAGAATGGGATGGCAGTACATACTGCGTTCCTCATTAATATGCAGGATGAAACTGTTAATCGATTTATTTTGCAGTATGCTAGGCCAGGCTTTAGCCTTTAGACATGCTCTGAATGCAGACCAAAAAACAAATTTGTTCTGCAATATTATCGAAAAATACAACTTAGTCTATTTTTTAGACATTTTGACTTTTTTTTTTTTTTCATCTTCTGACATATTGACTTTTTTTTTCAAAAAATGTCAACATACTATACTATGATTTTTTGCAAAACATTTCGACATACTATACCATGACTTTTTTTTGCAAAAAATTTCGAGATACAATAATATAACTTTTTTTCATGAAATTTTCAACATACTATGACTTTTTTCAAGAAATCTTTCGACATACTACGACGTTTTTTCATGAAATTTTTCAGCATACTATAATATGACTTTTTTTTCATGAAATTTTCGACATACTATTCTATGACTTTTCAAGAAATCTTTCGACATGCTATACTATGACTTTTTTTCATGAAATTTTTCAACATTCTATACTATGATTTTTTTCATGACTTTTTTCGACATACTTTACTATGACTTTTTGTCATGAACTTTTTCAGCATTCTATACTATGACTTTTTTACATTAAATTTTTCAGCATATTATACTACGACTTTTTTTCATAACATTTTTCGAAATACTATTTTATGACTTTTTTCAAGAAATCTTTCGACATTCTATACTATGACTTTTTTACATAAAATTTTTCGACATACTATACTATGACTTTTCAAGAAATCTTTCGACATTCTATACTATGACTTTTTTCATGAAATTTTTCGACATACTATACTATGACTTTTTTCATGAAATTTTACAGCATACTATACAATGACTTTTTTCATGACATTTTTCGACATACTAGACTGACTTTTTTTTCATGAAATTTTCCGACATACTACGACTTTTTCAAGAAATCTTTCAGCATTCTATACTATGACTTTTTTACTTAAAATTTTTCGACATACTATACTACGACTTTTTTTCCTAAAATTTTTCGACATACTATTTTATGACTTTTTTCAAGAAATCTTTCGACATTCTATACTATGACTTTTTTACATAAAATTTTTCGACATACTATACTACGACTTTTTTTCATAAAATTTTTCGACATACTATTTTATGACTTTTTTCAAGAAATCTTTCGACATTCTATACTATGACTTTTTTCATGAAATTTTTCGACATGCTATACTATGACTTTTTTTCCTAAAATTTTTCTACATACTATTTTATGACTTTTTTCAAGAAATCTTTCGACATTCTATACTATGACTTTTTTACATAAAATTTTTCGACATACTATACTACGACTTTTTTTCAAGAAATCTTTCGACATTCTATACTATGACTTTTTTCATGAAATTTTTCGACATACTATACTATGACTTTTTTCATGAAATTTTTCGACATACTATACTGTGACTTTTTTCATGAAATTTTTCGACATACTATACTGTGACTTTTTTCATGAAATCTTTCGATATACTATTCTATGGCTTTTTTCAAGAAATCATCGACATACTATGACGTTCTATCATGAAATATTTTATTTTTATTTATTTTGTATTTATTTGACTCAACACCCACCAAGTGTGAAGCAGATTGGATGAACGGTTCTCGATATGCGAATAACTATGGCAGGCAGAGGGACAGACAGACAGAGATTCCTTGCTTTATAGTTAGATTTACAAAACATGTTATTTAAAGGATAAAAATAAAGTTAGTATGCTCGATGGTGTGTGCAAAATAAGATAAAGGTGCTATTAATCACATAGATAACATTCTCTCTAGATTATGGAGGACGGAACCTGCCAAATAGCAATGAGCAAGTTATTTACAGCAGTTGCCACGGCTACATCCGTGTTCACAAGGCATGATGGACTGAAATAAAAAAATTAATTTAGCCATTAATTAATTGATAAAATGTGACATACATTTATATATCTGTTTTAATTTGCTTCTTTATTTATTTATCTTTGTATTAATTTAATTATTGATTTACTCTCCTGTTTAACTGTCCCTTTTATTTATTTATGTATTTACTTGTTATTACTTTTTAAATGTATTCATTATTTTTTTGTAATTATTTTCGCATTTATTTGGTATTTATTTTGACCATAGCAATGAGCTAAATTATTTACAGCAGTTGCCACGGCAACGTCCGTGTATTCGCAAGGCATGACGGTCCGAAACAAAACGCTGGCACAAACACCGGAAAGACAGGCCCCGAATCAGCCAATCACAGCTCTCCGTGCAATAATACCAGCCAATGGGAACACGTCTCGAACAGCAGTCTCTTACCGCTACACACCCACAATACTTTTGTGTCAACCACTTCGCGGGAGTTGTCACAACAGCAGCGGTCGTCTCTTTAAAAAACTAGAGAAACAACTAAACGGGAGAATAGTAGGTACATTTAAGACTTTGTAGAACATTATATGATTGTTAATTTATTTTAAGTGTAGTCGAAATCTGTGTTTGTGTTGTATTTTGTCCTCCTTTTGCAGGATGAATGAGCAGCTAGTTATCTTTTAACGGCTCATCATCGCTGATTATACAGTGGATGTGTTACTAGTTAAACCTTCCCCCTACGGAACCTTTCTTCATCAAAAACCTTTTTTTATGCCAAATGTTATGATAATTTGGTGTTTATTTTTATATATTTTGTTTGCGGCTTTCTCACGTCAAGTAGTTGTATAGAAACGTAGCCTTCATATCTGATACGATTGTTGAAACCTCGGGGTTAAAATAGAGATGTTAATCTCAAATGTCTCCCGTCTCCATAGAAACTACGCAGAGCGCGCATCATCCACCGAGCTGATGGAAGTTGTTATGCAACACTTGTAGAAAAATGGCTAGTTCAAATAATATGTGTCAGGTATTATGTAATGATATCTCGTTTTACTGGGTGATGAGACCCTGTAATGTAATGTCTCTCCATATACAGTATAGTCATAATCTATGATGAGGACTGTTGGGATGCTCAGGGGGTTATAAGATAAGAGATATTCCTTTATTAGTCCTGCAGTGGGGAAATTTGCAGTGTGCAGCAGCAAAAGGGATAGTGCAAAAAAAAAAACAGATGCATCAGCTAACACAGTTAAAAAAAAGAGCTAAACAAAGTATGAACCATTTAAATAGAAGTATAAAAATAGGAGCAGTATATACAGTATTGACAATAAACAAACTGCAAATTGGGTGTATAACTGCAAATTGTATGAAATTGTGTCTGAAACGTTTACTTATTTTATTCTTCTATTATTTTTAGGTATGTTAATTTTAATACTTATTTATTCTACCCTTTTTAATGCACTGACGGGAGCTGGGAGAAACAATATTTCGTTTCCTTCTGTTTATGCAAATACTCAGTGAAATGACAATTAATTTGATCTTGAATCAACAAAATTACACAAGTGGAAAATGATATTGCACAGTGAGAATGAATGACATTGTGTGTGTGTGTGTGTGCGTGCGTGCCAATGCGCCTGTGAAGATGATAAATCCTCTCTGCTGTGTTTTTGGTTTCCCAGGGCAACCATGACTGAGAGAAAGGCAGTGATCAAAAATGCCGACATGTCGGAGGACATGCAGCAGGACGCCGTGGAGTGTGCCACACAGGCCCTGGAGAAGTACAACATCGAGAAAGATATCGCTGCATTCATCAAAAAGGTAAAAAAACTACTGCTGACTCATCAAACGTACTGACGTGCCCACTTTATGATGATCACATGTAGTTTGGGGCAAGTCATAGTCAAGTCAGCACACTGACACACTGACAGCTGTTGTTACCTGTTGGGCTGCAGTTTGCCATGTTATGATTTAAGCATTTTTCTATGCTAACTGCAGTACCTGTGAGGGTTTCTGGACTTTGCAAATTGATTTCCAATGATATATATGCATACATTTGCATAAGGCAAGCATATGTCTCCACTCATGTTGATAAGAGTATTCTCCCTTTAAGGTACATTTTGAACAGATAAAAAATGTGCAATTAATTTGCGATTAACTATGGACAATCACGCAATTAATCGCTATTAAATATTTTAATCAACTGATAGCCCTAATAAAAATCTAAAGTTGTATACCCTCAATGTTGTCAATTTTTAGACGTGGTATCAAGTAGATATTTTTAATTTCTCCGTCATGCAGACAGCTCCTGTGAGCTTTTTCACGAGTATTAACCATTGAGGCCCATTTCAGATGCTCATTTATAGTTAATTGCCAAAGATCCAAAGTTTCATCTGCACGACACCATAAAACCTGATAATGGTAAATTCGCTGATAAAACTATAAGTTAAATGTACCATTTTAGCTGTTGAAATGCAAAATCTAGTACGTCTATGAAATGAAATTGACAGTGATGTAAAGCTATTTTCTGCTCTCACCAACCAACCACCTTGTGCATAATTAATGTTACACACCCAGCCTGGTATTTGTAATTGTTTCCACTCTTCCAGTTCCTCTTGGACTGCTGCTGGAGGCACATTTTTTATCTCCAATGGTGGCATTCCTGATCTGTGTGGGGAGGGACACACCTATAATTGTCATAGAAACAGTTTAAAAAACTTGGGTAGAGCTGTGTACTTTTTATGTACTCCCCTGAGTGTTGGCGATTGTAAACCTTCCAGTTTTTACAGCTTGACACGCTGACAAAAATTGTCCAGTTTCCATATTTGCAAAGCTGGCAACGTGATGCGATGCAGTATTTACATGGAAGATAATCGAAAGAAGAAAAAGATTATCAAGCAAATTAAGTCTAACAAAACTAATAAGCCAGAAAAGTGTGCCACGTAGTTGTGTAATTTAGCCATTAAGACTTAAAAAAGACATTTCAGAATCATCACTCTGGCTAAAGTCCCAGATTGTCACAACAAATCACCCAGCTCAAGATAGTAATGCTGCTCAAAATTCAGTGTGTCTGACAATATAAGCAAAAATTATGACACATTTCTACTTAATAACATTATTGAGAATGATAGTAAAATTTTGTGTGATCATGTAGTATTTAGTCTTAGCTTGGAAGAGTAATGCATGTATGCTGTTAATTTCTCCCAGCTACAACTATCTAGTATTGGTTGTTGTGATGTAGTAACCATAAATGGGAAATGTGGTTTGTCACATTTTTGCTCTTGAACATCTACTATACACATCATTATATTCTTGTCTCTTTTCTTCACACCTCCCAGCATGTTTGATGAACACAATTGTCTTTGTCCCACACAGGAGTTTGACAAGAAATACAACCCAACCTGGCACTGCATCGTCGGGAGGAACTTTGGCAGTTACGTGACTCACGAGACCAAACATTTCATCTACTTCTACTTGGGTCAGGTGGCCATTCTGCTGTTCAAGTCCGGCTGAGGGAAGGCATTTCCTCCACACCAGCTGACCATACGTACAGTACTGACTGACTCGACAAAGGCACTTATCATTCCTTGGCAAAGGGCCGCTGCCTTTTTCTGTGCTGCTTTCTACTTTGTTCTGTTTTTGAGGATATAAAAAAAAAAAAAAAAAACGTGGCCATGTTAAAGAGATGAAACACTTGTATTTATTTTTGTCTTGTTACATTAGACATGTCATTTTTTTAATTAAAGCGTAGCTGTTAAGCTGTCTGGGTCCAATGTCTGGTGTGGTCATTTCATTGCACTGCTTCTTTATACACTAATTAAACCGGGATATTTATAATCCCACATGACCAGATACTTGTCATGTTTTGATATGTATAGATTACTTTGTGGTGATAACATAAGTTTGCAGTATATTTGTTAACATTATAAGTGGGATGAAAACAATTTGCAGTATCCAGGGTAGTGTGTCTATATATGCATATTTGACATTTCTCAGCCATCGTATCTGGAAAGGCAAATAAGTAAGGGATAATGTACAGCGAGTCAGTCATTCTTGTAAAATAAACCCCGACACTTCGCATTGTAGTGCAACATCGGGTTTATTTCTCAACAATGACTGGCTCGCTATACATTATCCCGCTTATTACACGGCTACTTACTTAAATCAATCATTTGACACAAAAACAGTCCGTCAGAGATTGGAACTGCGGCCATAGCAACAGTCAGTTATACATAGCAACAGTCTGCTATAAAGAAATAACAGACTGTAGAACGCCATGATTGACCAATCAGAATCAAGTATTCAATAAAGCCATACACTATGATTAGTCAGTGCATCATAGGGTTGTAAAAAATATTGAAGTATCCATATATAGATACTGAATTTATTTGAAACCCTTTCAATACTCATTTCTCCACAGTATCTATACACGGGTACCAGCTGCACTTTCTGCTCGCTCTTCTCTCCAACAGCGAGCTGGCACACACACACTGCTATTTATCTTTGAATAAAAATTAGGACTGTCAAAGTTAACTGGATAATAACGTGTTAACGATAAGTCATTTTAACAGCACTAATTTCTTTAATGCAACTCGCGATTTTGTAGGTTGTAGAGGGCTCCATTTTAAAGCTAGAGAAGATACTGGTATATCAAACTAGAAAACCTAAAGAATCCATTGGTAGCAACCATGTCATACTAGCTTGTCACTAAATAACGCTCCAAACTTCTGCAACATTTTGGTGAGGAAAAACCGGCCTCTGACCTCAAGATATGTGATTGAAAACGGGTTCTATGGGTACCCACAAGTCTCCCCTTTACAGACATGCCCACTTCATGATAATCACATGCAGTTTGGGGCAAGTCATAGTCAAGTCAGCACACTGACACACTGACAGCTGTTGTTGCCTGTTGGGCTGCAGTTGCCATTTTATGAACTGAGCATTTTTCTATGCTAAATGCAGTACCTGTGAGGGTTTCTGGACTATGTTAATTGATTTCCAATGATATATATCCGCATACGTTTGCATAAGGCAAGCATGTGTTAAGAGTATTACGATACCTGACAAATCTCCCTTTAAGGTACATTTTGAACAGATAAAAAATGTGCAATTGATTCACGATTAACTATGAACAAGCACGTAATTAATCACTTAATATTTTAATCAACTGACAGCCCTAACCAAAATCTAAAATTGTATACCCTCTATGTTGTAATTTTCCCCTGCGGTATAGAGTATATTTTTCATTTCTCCATCATGCAGACAGCTCCTGTGAGCTTTTTCATAAGAGTATTAACCATCGAAGCTCATTTATAGTTAGTTGCTAGGGAAAGTTTCATCTACACACCATAAAACCTGATAATGGTAAATTCACTGATAAAACTATAAGTTAAATGTACTATTTTAGCTGTTGAAATACAAAATTGTATTCAATGTTACAGTCACGGTTGCAAATTAGTTATATGTATATCTATATATAGGTTGCATCCAAAATTCCATACTAACATGCTATTTAGAACACTAAAACAGTATGTGAGATTTTTTTCAGTATGTCCGAAACCAATAGGACGCAAATTGCATACCATTTCCGGAGAATTGTTTCAGTATCCAAACGCTGAACACTACGGCAGCATAAATATCCCACAATGCAATGCAGCTGAGACGACAATGTTCATAAAAGATGTTGATGGACAGCTCTGTAACATCAATAACGCTTCAATTTAAATGCAAGTATAAGATTTCACTTTGCTAGGTGTAATATATTTTCTAAATTAGTTCAAACTTTGATTCTCATAAATCGTCGTTTTGGTCACATGAGGTTGGCACAGGTTACCATGGTTACACATCTCCAACCAGCAAGGAGGCTCTCAGGAAGTGACTACATAAATTACAGTTCAGTGCGTCCGAAAAGACTCAGACTACTATTTGTTCACACAAAAAGTATGTTAAACGATAGTACACATACTGTGTATGGAGTGCATGTTATGCGATGTCGGACACAGCCACACAGTCAATTTCAACACAAACGAGGCAAGAGAGGGCGGTAGTTAGACGGTAGTACTCTTTATTACAACACATTTAGAAAACCAGCTTGTGTGGGTAGACGCCATTAGACAGGCAGAAGGAAGAGCGCAGATACCCTTTGAGCTGGGGTTCTTTCTTGATGAGGGGCAGGAGCTGAGCATCAACAGCCTTCTGGTCCTCCTTCCTCTGCTCTGTCAGCTGGTACTTCTGTAGATGGAAACAAGGAGAAGAATACAAGTGAGTCAAGCATCATAAATCCAGACGTCAGAGCCCCCATTGAAAAGGTATTATTAAACGTATCATGAGACAATATCCAAGTTAGTTCACCTCTTTCTCTGTGTCAAAGATCTCTCCCTCCTGGTGACGGGGCCTCCTCAGCTTCTTCTTCTTGAAGTAGGCATCGTTCAGAGTTTTAGGGATCTTCATGCCAGTGATGTCGATTTTGGTGTTGGTGGCAATGGAGAACTTCTGATGAGCTCTACGCAGGGGTACTCTGTTCAAGGCAAGAGGGCCTACAAGCATGCAAACAAGAAAACACCATTACAAATTGAGCATAAAAGATGAACATCATGCTGTACTACTGTTAATGTGCATAAATTACCACCAAAAACAGTCATCCTTACCAGTGACAAGCAGGAGACCACTTGCGAGCTGCTTCAGGAACACCACACGCTATAAAACAAAAACATTCATCTTTAGTATAAAGCTACTGTATTGGGGTTTTGCACACTATTCAACTCAAGTAGTGAGCTCATAAGAACACTCATTTGTGCCATTTGGATAAGACAATTTAATAACTGGAATCCACTTCATGCCAAGCTATTTAGACGGGGAAAATAAATCTACTTGACACACACGCTAATTTTATCAGGAGCGCTCTCTGCCCGTCAGATTCACAGCTGAAACATTATTTAGGTCAGCTACTGCTCAAAGTGTGTGTGGGCACACTAGCATGCCTCCGCAACTTGCCCATGTAGCATTCGAGTGTGGGAGGGAGGGACAATGTCTGTGGTACCGAGGGTGTGTGATTATAGTGATGTGTCAAGCACGCTTGTTAGAAAATAAATTTTTCACGCATAATAAGGATGCACCACTGATTTATTTTTTTCTTTTGCTCAGAAAAAAAAGAGGCAAATCCACCTCCATTACAATCAGTAAAAATACTGCCAGTGTCAGTGTTAGAAATGGTGTACAGTGTGTGAAGTGACAAGCTACAGGACATTAATAGACTAAATTAAAGTCCATTGTTTTCTGCATTAGACTCTTGAGTCCATTATGGAGGTTAAAACATTTCTATTTCACAATGTCAATTGTACTCCATTGTCCAAAAGGGGTTTTTGTCCAACCATAAAACTGTAAATCTGTATTAATCCTATGATAAATAAGCGTCTATGACACCAACTTTATTGTTGACGCAAACTATGTTTGACGTGATCCGAAATTTCATTTTGATTACATCTGCCAGACAATGGAAATCTTTCATCACCATGATGTAGGGCTGGGCGATAGAGAAAATCAAATATCACAATATACTAACACAATGAGATTTCTGATAAATAATTACCAATAATGTGGAAGTAATGACTAAGTGGGTAAAGGCAAATAATAGAACAGCTAGAACAGTCTGGTAAGTTCAAAAATCACATCAGGTTAATGTATGGCAGCCTTTAAAACCAGGAAAAGACACTCGTGCCAGATTTTGATATCCAAAATCTAAGATGAAACCTAGTCTCCTAACACGATATCAATATAATATCGATATATTGCCCAGCCCTAACACGATGCAATGATTTTATAGTCCCCAACAGTGATCCTTTCGACAACATTAAGTTTAAGTGTATATTATTTTCAATTATAAAATTGCACACCGTGTTTCACGACTTATAATCGGAATATATCGACTTCTGTTACAAATACTAGATGTAAACAAACCGTTAAACAGAATCATGTTCGTTTTTTTAGAGACAAGTCTACATACAAAAAAAACCTGTCAATCAAAAGGAATAAATGCACGCTCATGCTGAACTTTAAAATTTTGATGGACATACCCTTTTGTTTACATCAGGATCACAGATTGTGTCTTTACAGATTATAAAGACCAATACTCGTATATGATTGTGACCTCAGAGTCTACATCAGTCAAACAAGTTTTGTGAAATATACAGTATGAAGTTAAAGATGACCTCGTTTTAGTCCTAGATGCAACACAGATAATAGAATAAACCCCATCATTGGACTCTATAATCTTATTACTTCTACATCCTGTATTGCGTTACCTCTTTCAAACACTTAACATTTCTCAGTCTGTGCCGTGTGTGTGTGTGTGCCAATCATGTCTGCTAATCCGCGAGAACATTGAAATCATTGTCAAGACGTTCTAGAAATGTTTCTCACCTTTCCACGGTGGCGACCAGTGAGCAGAATGAGGACCGTTCCTGGGGTGATGGAGCTGCGCAGCTTCCTCTTGTGCTGGCTGAAGGGTTTCTTTCCGTGGCTCTTGAGCTTACGGGGAACATCCTCTGTGGGGTAGTAGCGAGGCTACACCAGGAACACATGAAAATATTAATATTTAAAATCTAGATTTGCTGCATAAATCCAATGGCAGACATGCACATTCAAAAGAAACAAAGTGCATAACAAGTTGCATTTCCCTTACAGCGCTGTCAAACTCTTAACTGTTAGTTTTGTCATTGTTTTATCAGCTAATACAAGTTGTAACAGGATGTAAACTGACCCACTGTGCCTGGAATAAAAAACTATGCACACCATTTGTGCTCACAATAATTTGAATAGAAAAATCTCAGTGAAAGTATATGTTGTGGTTATTGCTACTTAGGGTGCTTTCAAATCAGGAACCCGGATCAGAGTACACTTGACCCCAAAGTCCAGTTCGTTTGATTAGTGTGAACGCTCCGTACCGTACTCAAGTCCACTTGAAAAGGTGGTCTGGAGTACGGTTCATGTGCACTCGGGTACGGTTCGCATTAGGTGTGAAAGCCAACTGTACCGAAACACGGAAGTGGACTGCTATTTAACAATGTTAGCAGTCAGCGAGGAGTTGTGAAAAACCAGGCTTTTTTCAACGCCGCCGGTCTCTTCCGAAATCTGTATATGCTCGCAGCATTCACCGATCTCATCCTCTGAACTGCACGGCCGTGGGAGAGAAAGCAGAAAGGCAGGCGAGAGGGTCTTTAAATTATAAACAATAGTAGGCAATGGGGTTGGGCAACGTTTGTTATATTATTTAGCTAATTTAATGCTCTGCCTGCGAAGAACGAGAGCCGCTCAGCGGGCACAGAAACAGAGAAGGTGGGGGAAAAGTGTTGAGCCGGCATATTTTCACATCAAACTCAACAGAATAGGTTGGAATTTTTTTCGACCAAACCAGACTTGGTGATTGGTGGAAAGTCTAACGATGACGGTTTTGGTAAGTTTTATTTTGTTTCTGTCAAGTTTGAATTAAGTGTTTTACAGTGCTCCGCCACTAAAACAGCTGATCTCAACAAACAAACATGGATGATGACGCAAGTGTACTCGGGTACAGAATGCCTTTACTAATGTGAAGGCGTCCTCCATTTTTAAATTGCATTTCTCTGTCAGCATAATGACATTTAAAGTTCCAACTCAAACAAAATATAATCTGAGGATAAAAAAAAAGAATTCACACATTACTCACCATCTTGCGCAGCTTGACAACACGAGTGCCTCCATTCTTGTCTCCTCCAACTGTCTTGACAACAGTTGCCTTGGGCTTCACCCTAATCTTTTTCTCCATCTGAAACAGCAAATCATCATCAATACCAGACACTGTCAACAAATGTGGTGTGTCTTTCATCATTCATTTTGTTGGGTGTCCGATCTGCCTCACCTTGGTCTCAGTGGTCTTTGTCTTCTTCTTGTACATGGCCCTGCGGGCGTACATAGCTGACCTGGAGTACCGGCCGATGCCACGGGCCAGAACCGGGTTCCGGCTCCCGTGCTTCTTCTTCATGGCCTTTTTGTCACCCTCTGCCATCTGACACAAAGAAAAACACAGGTTAGTATACCAACTGCAGCAATATTATGTGTAATGTTAACAGTGTTAAAAGATTGTATTTCAAAGATTTGGTTCACTTTTAATCTTCAGATGACAAACAATATTCCAGGTTTCGTTGGACAATGCATAATACTGTTCAATAGTACTATGGGTCTAGTATCAACTACTACTACTATATAAAAACTACTAACGTTACAGCCTTCAAGTAAATCATGTTCCTAATCGAAAGTACATACTGCATTTCGAGGTTGTGCATAGAGCATATATATATCTGGCAAATTCTGCTTATGGCCAACAAAAAGCTATAACAAGAAACTGGTATAAAGCAGAACCTCAAGGGAAAGATCACTGGTTTGAGATGGTCTGTGATATCAATGGAAAAACTGACGTACCAACTAAAAATTAAAAAGCAATATCTTTGACTAGGAAAAATGGATCATTTACATGAAACATGTGTTGTTAGAGAATATATACATGTTTGACTGACCCGACAACTGTTTTTGTTAAATGTTGTGCTGTTTGCTGATTTTGTTAAGTGCTGTATTGTTTGTTGAATTCTGTATGGATGCTCATGATGTTCAACCCAGAGCTGAAAATGCTAAATAAATATCAACGTTTGCAAGTACATACATTTGTAAACATACATATCACCATAACCATATTACACAATAAACCAGTAAACAGCAGAAAACATCACAACCACACTACTAAACGTGTTTGGTTGAGTGCTAAACAGCCCAGAACAGCACAGCCATCTCCACTGCAGAACAGGCATGACAACTATTATTAGCTAACACTTAGCAACATAGCACACAGAGGAGTCGCTTTACATGCTAGCAGACACTTGTCTTCTTAGAATGACACTTTAACGTTTTAAAGGAACACTTAAATATTGTTTGGTTAAACACAGCACAGAAGACTAACGAAGGACAACGTGTTTCTGTTAGCCAGCTAGCTAACTAGCTAACGCTACAGACAGCACGAAGGCTAGCCGGCGGCCCAACACACTAAACTCTTCATTACTACATCATCTTTATGGTCAATCATAGAAATAACGATATCTAACGCTTCGTCTAAACATAAGGATTCGTCCCCTGGTATTTTGAGACTGTATTTTTTATTCTGTAACACAGATGAAAGCAGATTGTATTCCTACATCAACACGAAGGCAGAGCTGTCTTACCTTAGCTATGTAAAAAAGACCGACATCCGGGCACGTGACGTATATAAGGACGCTGCAACGTGACGTTTACGTAATTACGTCGAGTTTCACAGAGGTGGTGGTCTTTGTAGTCCTACATATATTTACCCTTTATTCTCACTTTACATTTGAAATAAAATCAATATTAAAATTTTTGACGAATAACATTAATTATTAATTTTCAGTTGCTTTAGTAAATACTTTAGTATATATATATTGTATATATATATAATATATATACAATATATATAATACATATATATATATATTGTATATATACAATATATATATATACGTATATATATTGTATATATACAGTGTATATATATATATAATGCTTGTATAGAGCTTATTTGTCTTAAAGGAAGATATGATTCTCTTGTATAAAGAACTACAAACAATGTTCCTAAATTAGAATTTTTCATAGTGATATAAAAACAAAAAAACAATCATCTGTAACAGCAGAGCATAAAATAGATTTTCTGGAAGATATTGTGCAGCACATTTGATGTTTGCTGTTATTTATTTCAAACTGTACCTATAACACATCAATTCCAGACCTTTGTCTACTTATTAAAACATTTTTAAGGGGGTTGTGATGGTTAAAAAGTTGTTACTAACATTTAGTACATAAATGTCTGATATAAAATATCATTCAGTAATCCTTTCTCTACGTTGGTACTGTATGTTATCAGTTTTGAGCATATGTAACAAAACCATCAATGGTAACTACTTTTGTAAAGAGATAAGACCAGACTGATTATAGAGAATAATTAAAAAAGAAGGTTGAAATAAAAACTACCTTTAAAAGTAAAATAAGAACTAGTAGCGACTTTCTGTTGAATTACCTGCTAATCTAGAAAATTATACTTATAGCCTCTTGTTGTATGCCTTTGCCAATCAGTCAAGTTCCAGTTTACATCCATGTCTATCCAAAATATCATCACTATCATCATTTTATCCTGTTAGACATTTGTGTGAAATTGTCATAATTAGCATATTATTTCTTTAGGTATGGCCAAAAACACGTTTTTGAAGTCACAGTGACCTTTGACCACCACATTCTAATCAGTTCATCCTTGAGTCCCAAGTGGATGTTTGCGCCAAATTTGAAGAAATTCATGTTCACAAGAATGGGATGGACGGACAGAGGAACAACCCAAACACATAATGCCTCCAGCCACGACTGTCGTCAGCACAGAGGCATAAAAATAGCTTTGGCTGATCATAAAAACTTCACTTATTTTTTTGAAAAGTTGATTTATTGAGATTCTTTGACACAGAAATACAAAATCATTTTTTTTTGCTGGAGCAAACATTTTAAGGCAAACATCAGAGTTCAGAGTCCATTTAAAACCTTACTGTAACTCAACAGAAACTGTACTTTATGAGTTAATATGCTACACATGTTAACGTGACCAAGGACATATTTCTGTGTCTCAGGCATAAACACAAACGGTCTCTTGCACCATGGTCCAACAAGCACAGAAATATGCATTAGCTCTTTGCCTTGGACTGAAATATTTTAGTATAAATAAACTAAAATAAGTAACAAAATGAAAGAGTTTTCTTTGTGTTGTTAAGAGAACATTTTCCATTTTATGTGTAGATGAAAGTTTTTTTTTTAAATCTCTGTTTAGCATGTGTCACCTGTGTTTTATTTTATGCGAGTGGACGGGGAGACATTGTTCTACAGGAATTCTTCTGACACTGGCAGCTTCTTCGCTCAGCACTTTTCCAGGATGATGGCGATGCCCTGACCACCACCGATGCAGGCAGAGCCAACAGCGTACTTGCCTCCTCGTCGCCTGTTGTAAAAACACAGTGAATTATTCAAAGCTACTTAATGTGCAGACATCTCGCCTGATATACTGTACATATAATTACTAAAAGGACAAAATCACCTGAGCTCATGAACCAGGTGGGCAGTGATACGTGCTCCAGAAGCACCGAGAGGATGTCCGATGGCAATAGCTCCACCGTTGACATTGGTTTTTGCTGGATCCAGTCCAAGAGCCTTAGCAACAGCCAGGTACTGAGCGCCAAAAGCCTCGTTCACCTGTACAAAGCAAATGACATCAGTGACACAACTGTGTAATAACAACCTGAATAAATCAAAACATATATGAAATGCAGTTTTGGAAAGTAACTAGGACTTTTACTTGTAATGGATTTTTTCTAGATTGCTGTATTTGTGCTTTTAATGATGTTTTTTTGGCATTTCTGCTTCATTGGGTAGTGAGAGAGACAGACAGGAAAGGCAGGAGGAGAGAGAGAGGTGATGACATGCAGCAAAGATGATAACAAACCTCCACAAGATCCATGTCGTTGAGAGTCAGACCGGCTTTTTTAAGAGCTTCTGTGATTGCTGGAACGGGACCTGTGATGATTTAAAGAAACCAGATATTCTTACTATAAAGAAGCCCATGTCAAATACCAGAACAGTTCATTTTGTCATTCATTCCTTTTAATTCAAAGGGATTAAATTACTTCTCCATAACAGTGGTGTCACTTACCAATTCCCATAATGCTCGGGTCACAGCCTGACACATGATAGGCCACAATTCTGGCCAGTGGAGTGAGCTTATGTTCAGCCAGCGCATCTTCACTCGCAATCACCACAGCAGCAGCACCGTCAGATACACCCTGGAGATCAAGGAAGAGACATGTAGTAATATTAGGCTACGTCCCATGGTGGAAGTAACAGTAGTTGCATGATATTTATATTAAAATATATCTTACTGTAAATCAAACTGTTAAAACTTTAAATGGCGTAAACAGTGGGCAACTTCCGGGTCTGAAAAGTGAAGCCAATGCTTAAGTGCCTTAAACTTGCATTATTTCTAATAGCCATCACAGTGCACTGCGCATTGCAGAAAAGCTGTTGTTGCACCGCGTAAGCCATTAGAAATAATGGGTTTCAGAGCACAGTGGTGGCGTTGCTGCGTTCTGTGAAAGGCCCATTATTCAGCGTTCAGTTGTGCTTAGCTCCACCCTCCTGTGTCACTTCTGGTTGCAAAAAACAAGATGGCAACAACCAAAATCGTAGGCGTAAACTCACCGAAGCGTTGGCAGCAGTAACAGTCCCTCCCTTCTTGAAGACAGGAGCCAGTTTGGCCAACTGTTCTAGTGTGGTCTGTGGACGAGGGTGCTCATCCTGAGCCATGGACACTTTGCCTTTCCTTGCTTTCACATCAATGGGAGCAATTTCTGCTGTGTAGTGACCAGCCTCATGAGCTGTAAATAGAAACAAAATGACGATTTAACTATTAAGAATGAGCCGCAAAGTTAACAGCCTGTCTTCTCAAAAGCAACATATTTAAATGTTATCATGTGTGAGGTGAGCAGGCTGTGAAAATATTGAAAACATGTCAAAGAATGAAACCAGTCTTACCTGCTTTCCACCTTTGTTGTGTCTGGTATGCATAGTTGTCGACTTCCTCTCGTGTAATCTGATATTTCTCTGCCAGGTTTTCTGCTGTGATGCCCATCGGGATTTTGACGTGCAGGTCAGTCAGACCCGCCCACAAGGTGTCCTCTAGCTGTCAGGCAGACGAGGAGAGGTTTTTATCTTTGCATCAAAAGCTTCTGGAGTTTAATAACAAGCTGTCTTTATGGCCATCTCATGTACATTTGTGTCAAGAGTTTGGGGATTAGAAAGTAGAAAAATCAATCAAAAGCCAACCTTGAGATCGAGTCCAAACTTTGTACCAAATCGAATGTTGCGAACGGCGTACGGGGCCTGACTCATACTCTCCGAGCCGCCGCACAGGACCACCTCTGACTCCCGGAGGCAAATCTCCTGCAAACACACAAGGTAACAGGGTTTTGTTTTGGATCAAGAAGACAAAAGTTAAGGGACATTATGTGTAATTGATATATATGATATATTGTGCTTTAACTAATGTATGAACCACGCTCTTTGTCTTTTACACATATACAGTATTGTACACTACTATGGTTTATTCGACATTTGTATTTCTGCCAGGATGTTTTTTGTTGTCTTGGTGGAGAGCTTACTTGAGCGCCATTGATGATGGACTGGAAACCAGATCCACACAGTCTGTTCACAGTGAGAGCCGGCACTGGGATGGGAACACCACACCTCAGACCCACATGACGAGCAATGTAGGGTGCATCAGCCGAGCTCTGAAATTAGGGGAGGCAGATACACATGTTAACAAAGGCATTTCCATGTGATGGTAGTTGCGATCTGTTAAATATGGCTGTTGGGTTTTAGGTACCTGCATGACATTTCCCATGATGACACTGTTTATAAGTTCTGGTGCCACGCCCCCAGCAGCCAGGGCAGCTTTGGCTGCATGCTCAGCCAAGTCTGTTGCACTGTGATCCTTCAGCACGCCACCATAGGTACCGAACGGAGTGCGCTTGGCAGCTACAACAAATACACCTGCAGAGAAACATGAGCATTTAGAGCAACAACGACTTTAAACCACCCACCACTGAGCCACAGCCAGATCAGTGTCAGGAAGTACTGGATGGTACATACTGCAGAGATGGTCCATACACACAGACAGTGCACTGAGATGAAGAAGATAAAGATACAGAATAACTGGGACATTAACATCAGACGGATCAAATTCGACTGGAGGGACAAGAGGAGTACGTAACTACTTCAGGCATTATGGAGTTTTATTATATTTTTTTTAAAAACAAATGAGAAATGATGCCTATTGATTAAAGAGCTGCATAAAACAACAGTGAAACAGGTGTTAAGTTAAACTACATTTGTTGTCATCTTTGAAAGAACATACGGTTTAAATCTTTTGCAACTTGCTTCATGTGCAAATCCTCAAAAAAGAGAAAACAAGTTATTATAATTTTAATTTAATTAATAATTATACATAATTTTCATTACCCTGGTCAGTTAACTTTATATGAGTCATGTAAATTGCTTCAATGATGCACGGAGTAGTGTTTCATAATAAAACAAGTCACTAGTGGTACGTAGCTAATAGATAAGATCGTTATCTTGAAATACTGCGTTGATATGACTTTATGTTTCTAATCAGACATCGAACTATTGACTAACCTCTGAAAAAGGTCAGGAGCAACACTTGACTTGTGCTGAATGTGTGTTTAGTGTTGTGCAATTTGTCCTGTTGTATTTGCACAAGAAAAACTATTTATGTTTGTTTTTTTTGTATTTAAGTACTTGTATTTTACTTGGATCTTTTCCCCTTTTATGTTACTTCCTACTTCCACTCCACTGTACTTATCTGAGATCTGTTGTTACAACTAGCTACTTTTCAAAATATGTTTTTACACCTAAAACCTATAATCAGACTTGATACAGGGTCAACTACCCTGAAGTAGTTAAAGTGTGCTGCAATTTGACCTGCCACACTGCTGCTTACACATTAATCATTCAATATTTATAATCCAATAAAATATCTGCTATGATAATATAACACTCTTAATGCCTTGCTTAACTTAATGGCAATTAATTTTAAAGAATAAAATGGCAACACTCATAAGTTGAATAAACCTTAACTCATTTCCACTGAAATAATTAATATTTTTTACTTTTGATACATTTTTCAGATAATATATAAATATTTTTTTTAATTGGAATAACATTTTAAGGCATATAAATTACAGAGCAAATAAGTAGTCTTCTAATTTTCATCCATTTTTCCCTCCCACCCCCAAAAATAAAGGAGGTAACCAATATAACATTAAATGTGATAAGACTTAAGGTAGTAATCACACAGAAATTAGAAACACACTGGACACATGAAATAATAAACTGTTACTGTTACATATATGTCATGCTTTTTTAATGATTTATTCTTACATTGTTTTTATTGTCTGTGTAAATGTTTTATGTCTAATGTGATTTCTGCTCAGTTTTGAGGATAATAACTTTGTAATTGTAATTATTGCCTTATTTGTAAATCCATCTTGTGAATAATAAAAGAAAAAAAATTACCCTTTAGCTTTCCATATGAATAGTAAAAATGAAGGTTTTACACTGTATTATGTTCAAGGTTTCTACAAAAATTGCACTTCCATAAAGTTGGATTTGTACAAAATAGTCAAATCAGGAGAAGCAACAGAGGCTGAGATAGTCTGACTTTTAGCATAAATCAAATAATACCATCTGACATCTCACCACAAAGTCCATTCAGTGGCGGTTTACGAACTTTCACCTGATTTTGGAACAGCTACTAAATGGACTATGTGGTTAGTCTGTTTGGTGAACTGACAGTTTCCAAAGTCAGGAATTAACTTTCAGTAGACACAGATATGACGTCATTGAAGTGCTCAGAAAATGTTTAATTTTGACATCTGTAATTCTGACAACTGGGCAAAATCCATCTTGAGGAAGATCATATGAAACAAGCAAAAGCTCCAGAAAATTTTCAAAAATGAACATTCAATTGTCTTCACTTTAGACACAGACTGTCTGGTAAGTGGTCACATATTTGTACTCCATTCTCCATGCCCAAACTGAGATTAATATGAGGGTTATTTCTCAAACTTGTCTTCTGTGTTTTTGATTAATATTCCTCATGACTAGTAAAATAACATTGATGTGTAAAATCAGTGACGTTGCCCTTTAATATTTACCAACCATTGTTTATATCAAACATGACTAAATCACACAGCAGGCTTATTCAGAGCCACACAGTTTTAATGAGTCTTATGAAGACCAATAATAATTACCAACTAATTAATAGTCTGTTTATTGTCAATACTGTATATACTGCTCCTATTTGTAAACTTCCTTCTGTTTAAATGGTTCATATTTTGATACACTTTGTTTAGCTCTTTTTTACTATGTTAGCTGATGCATATTGTTTGCACTATCCCCTTTGCTGCTGTACACTGCAAATTTAACAATCTTAACAATATGGTATTACTAGTTAAGCAAGGACTTCTTCCTCCACCACTGGAGGTAATTAATTGATATTATTATTATTATTTGCATTTAAATGGATCTAAAGGTAATAGAGGAGGAGATGACAGCTGTTAACAGTAGCTGTTAATGATCTTAACACCATCTTGTCACCTTCCTCTTACACCTTTATGCAGTATCATTGTGATCACAAAACGTTTTAATACTTTCCTGGTATTTATATTCACATAAATCAACTATAAAGTGCTGACATTCATTGTAGGTCACTGATAATCTAAAACTGCGAAACAAATATAGAAAATAGAGCCCTAAAATGCACAAATCCATCTGTTTCTGAGGTGAAATGTGTTTATTTACCTCTGAGAAGAGCCATGATGATGCAGAGTCAATAAACCAGCTCTGACTGTCAGGATCAAACTATGACCGAGATCTTCTTGTGCCACTCTTAAATGACTCCGTGCTCTTATAAAGACCTCAGAATACTGCGACCTTTACTCTAAATAGTTCCACCACCAACCGCCAACGTCACACTCGTCCTGTTAGATTCGACACATATAATACAGATTAAAACTAAATTCGTTTAAAATCGTTTAAAAAATACAAATATATAATATGTTTTTGTTTTTGATTGTATTTGCGATGTATTCTGTATTTAACGTCTTTTATTTATTTTTTTATGCATAAACAAAATACTCGAAAGTTCGGCCGTTAAATTGTGAGCGCGATGACCTCATCTTCTTGCGACACGTGACAGCCCAGCTGAATCAAGTACATGTGAACATTTTTGACCCTGAGTGTTTAAAGTGAAACAACACACAGTGGGATCATGTCTGTGGCTTTATCGCGCTGTCTCTGCAGGGTTTTATCCCGACAGACCGCTCCGTCAAGGTGAGTGTTAGTTTGTAGGAGGATGTGAGCATCTAACAGGGCAATAGCTACCTGGAGCTAACAGAGCTAACTAAGGTTATTCAGTAGAGATGCTGCTGACTCTGTTCTGTGGTTATGTCACAACATTTTGTAAAAGATATCATACTAACAAAGATTTAAATATTACTCACTTTTAACAATCCCAGTTTTCTGGCATATTTACATATATAATTTGATTAATATCTTAGCAAAATATTATATCCATAAAATGAAATGGCTTAAAAAAATACCCTCCTTTTATACTTATAAAGATTTTAAAACATATTTGCAAAAACTATTAGATTATTCAGACATTTCAAATTTATTCCAGTTGTTTAACATATTTCTTTTTTGTTTTTATTCATCTTTTCCTTTCCTGACATTTTGTTGTATAATTTATTTTATTTTTATACTTTATGCTGATTTATTTTTTTGTAATGAAAAATCTGAACATGTTTATGTGAATACTGTATTGAACTTTCGAAATAAAGCATGGGAAAATAATAATAATAAAAAGCCCTGTGGTTATTTGTTGTTTTGCAGCTTCCTGTTGGGAGAACATCATCATGCTGTACAGAGTCCTTGGTTTGCACCAGTGATGACATTGAAGACATCTGCTCCACTGAGGTATGATCAACAGTCCCTGGTCCACTGCATATCAATTAATTGCTAATTCATATGGAACATGCACTACTAAAACACAGTATTAACTAAGACAGATCCTGTATTCAACTGCTAATCTAGTGGTCCTGTCTTACACAGGGACTCTGTGTCAAAATCTACTTTTGTCAGTTTATTTGATGATTATTTTGTTTATCAAATAATGCTCAAAAAGGGTCCAAGTTAACATCCACGTTTCCAGAATCCAGAGTGACATCTTCATATTGCCCAAATCTGTAATTTACAATTATATAAAATGGAGATGGCAAAGCAATCTTCATAGGCTGAAACCAGAGGATGACAATGGCATTGTTGCTTCATAATAACCTAAACAGCTGATTATCAAAACTGTTTTCACTTGATTGACTTGATCAACTAATCGATTAATTGACTAATTATTTCAACAGCAGTTCAACAAACTTAGTGGCAAAGAAAACCAGGGCCCAGTGTTTTTTCAGATCTCTCTGTGCATTGCACTTAATGGGAACTTGGAGGTTAGGGTTAGGGTCCCAGACAATATCACGTTTATGTCACAGTATCAATATATATTATATTCATATATTTGCCCTATCTGTTTCAAAAATATATCTTGTGGTTGAATGTGCTCACACAGAGCTGTGTTTTGTGTTTAAGAGCGGAGCCCAGAAAGAAGAAGAAAGTGGACCCAAGAAGGGAGCTGATGATGAGAGAGAGGATGAGAAAGAAGCTGAAGAAGCTGGAGAAGGTTCCACCGGAGCTTATCCCCATAGAGGACCTCATCACTCCAGCCAAATGCTTGGATGAAACAAGGTACAGCTCATTTCACTGTTGTCCATGCTGTCATTTACAAGTAATCAGGTTTGTGTTGAGGCATTGTTAACCTACCTGCAGTGCTGGATGTGGTGACGTACATTAAAGAACAAGGCTGGCGTTATTCAATGTTTTTCTGATAGTCAACAAATCTTCTGAAAACACCAAAACCAACAACGTATTGTGTCTGTGGCCAAAGACTGATGAAGCTTATCAGAACTATTAAATCTATTAAAAACTATTACCATATTGGTTTCAGTCTTTTCATGGAATTGTTTTGACAATAAGAAAAACATCAGATAACCCCAGACACGTCCTTTATGTCTTGATGCTTTATTGCATTCAGATGGAAACGGCCTGCTGTAAGTGAGATGAAGGAAAAGAGAAATATGTTTTCACTCCTCAGCTGTATCGCTGACAGGAAGCAGGGTCAAAGTCATATTGCACCAGATACTTAATTATTAGTGACTTAATAACATGCTTAATAATTTGCAGCAGGGGAAAAGTTGAATTAATGCAAGTATCTTAAATTGTATTCCAGTTTCTGCCCACTGGATCTGTGGGTCAACATTGTGTTACATAACCCGTGGACAGCTGAAAATACAAACTCAGCAACTACACTGAATCTTGGTCTGTTCTCCAGAGATTCAGTTTGAATCAGAGTTCAAAACACTCATCAGTTAGGTTTTAATCTGATGTGTAAAAATCAGACTCAAGATAGATAAATCACTTAATCCAAATTGTTCTTCCTTTACATTGTTATTGATGGCCTCTAGGATAGGGCTTTAGGGATGGATTTGACATAAATTATACCACAACGCGTGTTGAACAAGATCGCAGAAAGGTCCCTATTGGCTGTTCCAAACAGTAAATGAACTACACAGTCTTGACAGTAAGGCTTGCAGACATTAAAACAACATATTTATGGATCATTCATCCTTTTATTTGACTTACTGTACCTTTTGTTCTTTCCTTGCTCGCTGACTTTGAAGTGCAATAAATTGGTGTTTCTTCTTCTCTTACAAAGGGAACGCTCTGCACCAAGGCTGTCATTTGGAGAAAGTGAGGGTCGAGCCCTGCTGCTGAAGGAGTGGTGTCGATACAAACAGGTCACCACTTAACCTATAACACCTCCATCACTTAAGCTTTTATAGAAAATGTTGCCTCCGACCTCTGCTCTCCATCATGTACACTTAGCGGGCTATATTTGATGTGCTCTTTCGTCTTTGTTCTTGCAGGAGCAGCACATGGCTGAAGTGCAGTCTGTTGAACTTGCTCTAGAAGCACAGGGGGAGGCGCTGGAGGAGCTGAAGTTAGAGTCTGAGGCGCTGTACCAGGCAGCGCTGAAGCCAGACCCCCTAATGTTTCCCTTCAGTCATGAAGGTCCTGCCTACACACCGCCTAGGACCACTTATGAAGCTCCTGATGGGAAATACAACAACATCACTAAAGTTTACACACAGTGATGGACACTGTGGGCTGTGGGTGCAACCTGTGTGTACCGTCATGTATTTACTGTCCTTGTTTGTACATGATTCAATAAGCCAACATGCAGCCTTTCAACAGCCTGCATGTGTGGGTGTGAAGGACACTTTGCAATGTTTTTTCTTTAATGTACAGTCACCACATTTCATGTCTGTATCAAATGCAACAACATTCATGGAAATTTTGCATTGAATTGTTTTTTCTCCACATGCACTTCACTGTATAAAAAAAACATAACGGAAGAAAGTGGAAAATAAAAATGTACTTTTTTTTTATTGATCCAATTTTGTGTTATTTGAGGTAAAGCCATAATCAAATTACATACGGCAGAAAACTGCTAATGCACAACTCTGTATGGGTCGAAACTGTAAAGCTGAATTTTATATTAATGCATCAATAATATATTTATCACAGAGGACTATCTAGAGCACAAGCTGGAGGAAATATGGTTCTTTTGAGAAATGTTGACAGGCTTACGAGGGCCAACTCTCCTGTTTGATGCCATCAAAAGTGTTTTCTAGAGCAGCATCAATTTTTAATTTAACCCTTTCATTAAATCTTAAATATTTTTAATCTATAATATTATCCCTCTTCTTACACTAAACACAGAAAAAACAAGACAATTAATCTGAAAACCCATTTACAGCGAGTCTGACTGCAGTCAGCCTTTGAGCATCAGTTGACACAAGCTTTGGAGAATTAATAATTAGATCATCTTGTAATTCACTGGTTGAATATAGACGCTGTCATACTCATCACTGACCACTAGATGCTGCTACCACTGTTTTAATATACAGTACATATCTGTTTCCATACAGCAGATCACTGAATACAGCTTGAGACAGCAATAAGTGTAGACAAGTCTCTCCATCACGTGGCTCTAAATGATTTTGTTAAGTCCTTTAAGTGACAAGAATCTCAACTCTTCATTTCACTTTGCTTTGGCTGTCATGGAACAGAGACATCAGGTTTTTAGAGACAGTTCAGGAGTCCTGAGGCCTTTCCTGGTTCAGGGGCATGTGCCAGTCTCTGGGAGGGTCTCGCCTCAGTTCCCACACTGGGGTGAAGTTTTTCTGCTCTGCCACTCGGTTCCTCTCACTCTTCTGCAAGGCTTCCTGCAATACAAGATACATTTCAAGACATCTTTTTTTCAAGTGTTTACATGTATTCTTTAGGACATTCAGATTCAGACACCATGAGTAGTGTCAGAAAGATCACAAGTTTAAGTCTTTAAACAATGTGATGTCCTGTTGCTGTACCTTGGCCTCCGTGCCTCTGTGTTTCTCCCACTCTCTGCAGTTACAGTAGTCCTCTTTCCACTGCTGGCAGGATGGGGCGGTACCGTGAGTGTAATAATGGTGAAAACAATTCCTCAAGCTTTTGCAGTGTCTGAATTCACTCCAGTAGTCGTCACAGGCTCGGGGCGGCTGTACGAACAGACACAAATCAGGAATCATCATCAAGCCAACTTGTACAAATTATATTTTAACCCCCTACTGTTGAGTCTCTGGTGAGTGACTGCATCACTTCCACTTTTCTGGTTACACCTAACAAGCTCATGTACGATGCAACATGTAAGAGCACATACAAAATCAATCTGGGAGTGCTTAATTTGTGCAGCTGCAGGGCTCAACACTAACTTTTGAACTTGAAACTGAAAATAACGTTGCCATTTTTTTGCTTGTTCATCCATTCTCTCCCTTTCAAATTTTGTTTTTCTGGACCTTTGTGCTGATTCTCACCACAGATCCATCACCCCTTCATCATTGAAGTCTTGTATTGTGGATCTCTCAAGTGACACCAGCATCAGCTTGCCCATCATCTCTACTTTCAAAGATGACCTCCAATCTTTCTTGATTCTACTTAGACAACTGAATCCTTTCTCACATACAGCTGAGGAGACTGGGGTGAACGTGTTGCTGTTTGCTGTCCCTATTTTTTATTTGTTAAAAAGTAGTTGCCACTGATGGTGACCAAAGGTCAAGAATTGGTTGCCAATTTCTCAAAATGGTTGCCAATGGCAACCTGGCAACCCTTACTGTCGAGCCCTGAGCTGGCTATGGTTTTTGCTTCAGTGAGGTTGAAATTCCAATGTTAATCAAGGCTGTCTTGACTGACTAAGAATTTAGTGATAAAAAAATAAAAATCAATAAAAATATTGGAAAAAATGTCATTGTGAACTCCTGTAATACAGATACATGGAAAAAGGCCATTCTGAAACTAAAACTCCTGGATGTTTTTTTAAAGAAAATGCTGTACATTATTTCACAATATATAGCATTGATTTTGTCTATTATTCATATGATTATTTATTTCATAATGTCTTATTTATTTAACACATTGGCTTACTCCACAACCAGCATTGCTCCCAGTAGACCACTTACATTTAAACATCAAAAACTGACAATAACCTGATATTACCAGGTGGAATTTCATTCATTCATTCATTCTCACTGTGCAATATCATTTTCCACTTGTGCAATTTTGTTAATAGTCTGTTTATTGTCAATACTGTATATACTGCTCCTATTTTTCATACTTCCTTCTATTTTATTCTTGTTTTTTTTGCACTATCCCCTTTGCTGCTGCACACTGAACATTTCCCCACTGCAGGACTAATAAAGGAATATCTGATCTTATCTTATCTTCACAGATATATTGGAATTAATGAATTGTCCACTAACAAGACGCCTTCTAAAACATTGTTTGTAAGTAATAATGTTTAAGACTTTTTAACTTTACACTAAACAGAGGAGAAAAAGAAAACATACTTGTCTATCAGCTCCTCCCTCAGGCTGCTCATGTTTAGATCAACCTCACATTGCTCAGTGGCGGATCTAGCGTTACAATTATCCCCATTTACATGTTGTTTTTATATTTAATTAGCTAGATTTCAATGCAGATCATGCATCAGATGAATAACAGAGTTTCTGTTAAACCTCCTCATCTAACTGACATTGCTTGTTGCTAAGCTAAGGGCAGCTTAGCAACAACAGCTAAAGTTAATCACCTTGCTGGCTATTTGAGTCAGATTTGGCACTTTTCACTCATTACCAGGACTAGCAAGAACAAGACAGATTAAACTCAATCAGGACATTAAGCCAAGAACGTAATTTACAACATGATTAGAGTAATTACCCTCCACACTGCTCCTCCAGGCTGGTCCATTGCTAGCTAGCTAATACAGTAACGTCACTTCCGGTTTCATTTCACAATAAAAGCGCTATCACCAGCAGACTGAGGACAGTTTTTCCCAACATCAGACTTTTAAATAGATAATTCATACCACACCTTCTCACACAAGTGCAATACCTCAATCATATATCTATACTGTATATGTTCTTAATATGCCTGTATATGTTCTTAATATGCCTGTATATGTTCTTAATATGCCTGTATATGTTCTTAATATGCCTGTATATGTTCTTAATATGTCTGTATATGTTGTTAATATGTCTGTATATGTTCTTAATATGCCTGTATATATTCTTAATATGTCTGTATATGTTCTTAATATGCCTGTATATATTCTTAATATGCCTGTATATGTTCTTAATATGCCTGTATATGTTCTTAATATGTCTGTATATGTTGTTAATATGTCTGTATATGTTCTTAATATGCCTGTATATATTCTTAATATGCCTGTATATGTTCTTAATATACCTGTATATGTTCTTAATATGCCTGTATATATTCTTAATATGCCTGTATATGTTCTTAATATACCTGTATATGTTCTTAATATGCCTGTATATGTTCTTAATATGCCTGTATATGTTGTTAATATGTCTGTATATGTTCTTAATATGCCTGTATATATTCTTAATATGCCTGTATATGTTCTTAATATGCCTGTATATGTTCTTAATATGCCTGTATATGTTCTTAATATGCCTGTATATATTCTTAATATGCCTGTATATGTTCTTAATATACCTGTATATGTTCTTAATATGCCTGTATATGTTCTTAATATGCCTGTATATGTTCTTAATATGCCTGTATATGTTCTTAATATGTCTGTATATGTTCTTAATATGCCTGTATATATTCTTAATATGCCTGTATATGTTCTTAATATACCTGTATATGTTCTTAATATGCCTGTATATATTCTTAATATGCCTGTATATGTTCTTAATATGCCTGTATATATTCTTAATATGCCTGTATATGTTCTTAATATGCCTGTATATGTTCTTAATATGTCTGTATATGTTCTTAATATGCCTGTATATATTCTTAATATGCCTGTATATGTTCTTAATGTCTGTATATGTTCTTAATATGCCTGTATATGTTCTTAATGTCTGTATATGTTCTTAATATGCCTGTATATGTTCTTAATATGTCTGTATATGTTGTTAATATGTCTGTATATGTTCTTAATATGCCTGTATATATTCTTAATATGCCTGTATATGTTCTTAATATGTCTGTATATGTTGTTAATATGTCTGTATATGTTCTTAATATGCCTGTATATATTCTTAATATGCCTGTATATGTTCTTAATATGCCTGTATATGTTCTTAATGTCTGTATATATTCTTAATATGTCTGTATATGTTCTTAATGTCTGTATATGTTCTTAATATGCCTGTATATGTTCTTAATATGTCTGTGTATGTTCTTAATGTCTGTATATGTTCTTAATGTCTGTATATGTTCTTAATATGTCTGTGTATGTTCTTAATGTCTGTATATGTTCTTAATGTCTGTATATGTTCTTAATATGTCTGTGTATGTTCTTAATGTCTGTATATGTTCTTAATATGTCTGTATATGTTCTTAATATGTCTGTGTATGTTCTTAATGTCTGTATATGTTCTTAATGCCTGTATATGTTCTTAATATGTCTGTGTATGTTCTTAATGTCTGTATATGTTCTTAATATGTCTGTATATGTTCTTAATATGTCTGTATATGTTCTTAATATGCCTTGTACAAAGTATCTTATATATGTACATTCATACTTCCAGATATGTATATGTTCTTAATATGCCTCTATATGTTCTTAATATACCTGTATATGTTCTTAATATACCTGTATATGTTCTTAATATGTCTGTATATGTTCTTAATATGCCTGTATATGTTTTTAATATGCCTGTATATGTTCTTAATATGTCTGTATATGTTCTTAATATGCCTTGTACAAAGTATTTCTTATATATGTACATTCATACTTCCAGATATGTATATGTTCTTAATACGCCTTGAACAAAGTATTTCCTTTTATAATTGTAATATAACTTATTATTTTTAATGGAGCTTCCCAGCAAAAAGCATTTCACACGATTGTACTTGTATAACCGGCGTGACAATAAACATCTTGAATCTTGAACCACAGTTTTACACATAGGCACAGCCCTTACTTTGAAAATACTCACTTAACCCTTTCAAATAGCAAAAAATTAAACAATATGAGTGATTAATACTACTAATACTAATCATGACAAACTAAACATCTCATAATTGTAGTAACTATAGGTGTGACCAATTTATTTAAAGCTACTCTGCATTTGATAAGTCAAGAACATGTTTTGGACAAATATTGACATTTCTTCTTTGACATCTTTGTGGTCTTTCCACCATCTATTGGTGTTATAAAGTATGTATTACTTGTAAGTGTATCCTACCATTACACTGTCTAATTAGAACTGGACAATCAAACATAAAGCATCTGTTTATTCCTAAATAAATGTGTCTAATTCGAGTCAAGAAAAATGCCATAAAAACATCCTATTATATACCAGTTTCATTATGTAGTTCATGTACATGCTTAAACATCACAAAAATAACTACTAGCGACAATTTATTTCAAACACAGTCCTTTATTTGTCTATAAATAAACCAAGAAAAAAAAGGAAAAAACTTGCAAATTACTCCTATAACCCAAAAAACCTCAAACACAAAATGTTTTCATTATAATTAAAACCAAAAGTATTGAGCTATTATTGCTCCCATTTTATCACAATAATGGGACTCTGGATAGCAGTATATTTAAAGTCAATTATAAAAATGCAACTATTATGGAAAAAGGGGGAAAATGCTCAAATATCACAGCAATACTCAACAAGTTATTCTTTGTTTTGGTAGTGTGGTGATATAATTTATTCTTATTTATTCCAAAAAACTCCAGACAGCTTTTTTTTTACAGAGCTCCGCTTTTGTTGAGCAAGATATTTCTGTCTGAATTTTAATTACATATAATCCCAACTCAACAGCAAAACCATTTCAAAGGGACAGAGACAAAATCTCAGTGCATCTGAAGGCCAGTTTTGTTTTTACTTTGCTGTTGAAGGTGACAATAGATATGGTGAGTCCGTGCACATTAGCCAGTCTCTCCACTGGGAATCCTTCAAGGCTTTCTGCCCTTCTTGCGTAGTGACTGTCCTTCTCCAGAGAAGGCGATGAATCTGTTCAAGGCATCATCCTGGGTGGATTAAAAGA